>NW_020454494.1:1586582-1591969 GCF_003342845.1 Nothoprocta perdicaria
AGGTTGGAAGGGACCTCTAGAGATTGTATAGTGCAACTCATCAAGCAAGGACACTAAGAGTGTGTTGTTGCACATTAGAAGAATGAAGGAAGAATAAAGAAAAGGAAAAATAATAAATAAACAAATAAATAAGGTCAAAATCAGAAATGAATAATGGAATGAAAAAGGTAAAAAGAGGTGGGGGGAAGAAAAATATGCAAGTAGGAATTACATCAGGGAGATGAAAAAAATGAAAGGAAATGAAGGGRAGTAAAAGGGAGAGAACACAAAGGGGAAAGAATAGGTAGGGCAAATAAGAAGGAAGGGGGAAAATAAAAGGTAATAATAAAATAAGGGGAAACAGGAAGGACAATAGGGAAAAGTGCAAGGAAGAGAAAGAAAAGATACTTTCCATTCACTACTGATTAACTGAAAAGGGGGAAAAAAAGTCTCATGTTTGCTGTTGAAACAGGGACCTTGTGCCAGTCAAGCCCAAGAGAATTTTTTTTAAATATTAAAAATTGTAGAGAATAATTTTATGTAAGGAGTTTTTCTGCCTACTTTAAGATGCTCAAAAAGTTGATCTCAGAACAAAAACAAAATGGATTTATCTTGTGTTTTTCCTCTYGAGTCTTCCTCCCAGCTGTGCCAATATCAATTTTGTGTCAAAAGAAGCTCAGAAAGTATACCAGCTGAATATTCAGTTTGATAGGATGACAAGCATGAGTCACGGAGATTTTCAAAGGGAGGGTGTTGGAACAGTAGGAAACAGCCCACTAACAGTCTAAAATTTTTGTAAAATTGCAAAGGGAATGATGACACCATAGGTCAGTGTTTCAATATCCTAGAGCTATTTGTGTAAAATGAGATGTCATAGGAGATTTCTGTAGATAAAAATGGCGATTTAAAACCTTTTGCTTGTAAAACAGAAATGACACAGACCTATGTAGATGGCTGGAAGTCAACACAAGAACTTCACAAAATTATAGAATCACAGAATGGTTAAGGTTGGAAGGGACCTCTAGAGATTATCTAGTCCAATATTCCTGCTCCGGCAGGAGCAGTTAGAGCATGTGGCACAGGGTGGCATCCAGGTGGRTTTTGAAGACTTCTACAGGAGACTCCACAAGCTCCCTGGGTAGCCTGTTCTAGTGCTCTGTCACCCTCACAGTAAAGAAGTTCTTCTTCATATRGAGATAGAACTTCCTGTGTTGCACCTTGCGCCCATTACCTCTTGTCCTGTCACTGGCCACCAATGAGAAGAGCTTGTCCCCTTCTTCCCTGCATTYCCCCTTCATGTACTTATACATGTTAATCAGATCCCCTCTCAGCTTTCTCCAAGCTGAACAGGCCCAACTCACTCAGTCTTTCCTTATACAAGAGAAGATCCAGTCCCTCATATATCTTTGTCGCTCTCTGCTGGACCCTCTCTAGAAGCTCCATGTCCCTCTTATACTGGCCAGTCCAGAACTGCACACAGTACTCCAGGTGTGGCCTCACCAGAACTGAGCAGAGGGGCAGGATCACCTCCCTTCACCTGCAGGCCAGGATCCCATTGGCCTTCTTGTCCACAAGGACACACTGCTGACATCGTTAACTTGATGTCAAGCAGGACTCCCATGTGGAGCTTTGTGGAGCTGCTCTCCAACAGGTCAAACCCTAGTCAACCCCTATTCTGTACTGGTGCCTGGGGTTATTCCTCCTCAGGTGCAGGACTCTGCACTTGTTCTTATTGAACCTCATGAGGCTGTTCTCTGTCCAGCTCTCCAGCCTGCCCAGGTCCCTCAGAATGGCAGCACAACCCTTCGGAGTGTTGGCCACTCCATCCAGCTTGGTATACTTACCAACCTACATATGTAACTTACATACATAGTCTAGTTTAGTGAAATTAGATTATTGTATTAACCACAGCTAGACTATCATTAAAGTATGTCTGTATACCTGAGAATAAACTAATAATCACAATCTCTGGAAAGAACTCTATCCTAGATACTGCTAATCTTAATACGCATTTTGGAYACAGCTCTGCTCTGGATGTTAGCAAAGTGTAATAGCATGGACAAATGCCCTTCTATGTCACGTGGCCTAAGTGCTGTAGCTTTCATATCCCTTCCATTTTACATGTTTTGTATTTGAATATGTGGCTGTCCTTATACCTATTATCCATAGTTCTAATATAATTTATACCTTTATTATTTTGCCCCAAAATCTGTTCATTTGGAAATCACTATGAAAATATTTTAGTAGTTTTTGTAGTAAAACAATTGAAATCTGTATTAAACATATTAAAATATCTTGGAGATGTTTGTGTAAACTTAAAATACAGGGTGCACACACACAAACACACACACACGCATTCAGTGTGTTATTCTGAGTTCTGCGAACACTCAAGCGACACTGGTGGACAGGATGTGAGATGAACTAAGTGTTACATTGGTGACAGTCAGAGCAAACCTGGTGTCTATGGCTGCAATTGCATGACAGTTTTAAGTCACATTGTAATAARTCAAACCAGGAGTCACTTGCATTATGAGGTGCATCAGGAGGCCGGACTCTGTCCTGATGCATGTTGCATCTGAAAGGATGCATGTTGCAGTACAAATCAGAAGCACAGCATGAGCTGCTCAAGTGCATGGATATCCAGGGTTAGACTTCAATGAAGTCTAAAAAATTACAAAGCATTACACTTTTTCACTATGTCTTCATTTGAAGTTCCTGGTTGGCTTGGCACTGGAAGAGTTTATTGGGCAAAAAATGTAATTCTGTCAGGTATCCAAGAGAAATTTTAGGACATTCACCTGAATATAACAAACAGAAGATTCAAGTATAGATCCATATGTTTTTCCTTTTCCTGATTATTATGGTTTATGATTATCATAATTTGTGGGGTTTTTTCTTTCTTTTTTTTTCTCCCTCTCTTTTTCTTTATTCTTCTTTTTTAGTCTGTGTGAATGTTCCATGTATCTACTGTGACAGAAATAAGCACTTCTTTTAATTAGTATATATTTTCATTATCAGATAAGTACAGTGATGATCCTCAATAATGTTACAAAAGATTTGCCATGATATTAAATAAAATTGTGCAAATTAATGAAATCTGTCAGCCAGGGCATTATTACCATGCTTGGTTCTCTCTTAACAGGATGCTTGCGTATGATAACTTGGAAATAAAAAAAGACTCTTCGGCTTTTCTTTTTCTTTTCTATAGAGAAAAAAAAAAGGCAACTAATTTCTGAACCTTTATTCCTTAAAATGTTCTTCCTTCAATTTTTATTTTGTTTTTACTGTCTTAAACTGAGACATCTGAGTGTACCAAAGAATTTTGTTCAAAAAAAGCCCTTTCGTATTTTGTTTCCAAATTTACAAAGTCAGCTTACTACATACATAAATTGTTTTAGCTTAAAGGGCCAATCATTTAACAAGGAATCTAATTAAGTGATCCTCAACTTTAGTCAAAACTAGTTGGTCTAGTTTTCTGTCAAACTTCTTAAAACAATATGGAAAATAGCAATTACTAGCAGAGAACACTCATTAAAACCTGTTCAGAACTAAATCAACTCACTATGGGAGTCATAAAATTGTTCATTTTTGTTACTCTTTCTTTTTTGTTGACAAACTCTTTAGACTAAAGACTATGATTTATTTTAGCGCTGATAGAATCAGGCCCATACCAGTTTAACTTCATATGTGCCACTGAAGTAATAAATCAGCAAATAATCAAAGATAGGAGCAATGATATCAGTCACTTAGAACTGTTACATAAGTATCATCTGTAAGACCAAACTGTTCATAGCTAAACCTGTACAGTCTGCACTTATTCACAACTGTGAAACCATGTTGAAGAAAATATAATTTTATCCAGGACGTAGCTGAAGATAATGAGCCAGATACATGAGCCAGAAAGAGTGCAGTCTGATTTCCAAACAAATGACTTCACAAATATATGAAACAGACATGTATATAACAGATGAGAGAGTTTTCAAGGAAACTTGAAAACATCAAGCTCAAAATACAATTTCTCAGTCTGAACATGTATAATTTAGGAATAATGGACTTAGTTGTATTGATCTGAAAAATTAAGCACCATTTCAGTTTGGTCGCTTTTTTCAACTTACTATGTTTTCAGTCTATTTTAATAGTTAAAATTTACTCATATTTGCACCAGTCTTATGAAAACTGTATGCCTGGGATGCAGGCAACGCCTCATGTATCATTACTTATATTTTTGTGGTTTATTTGTATTTCCTAAGCAATGCAGCTTAATGTCTCTCATATTTTTCTTGTTCTTTGCTGCAGTAGCACTTAGAAATGAAGATTTCAGTGGGTTTCTCATCCTGGGGTAAATTTTAAAGCAAGCCACCCTAARTATAACAAATTATGAAGACAATGAAGTTTCTGAAAAAGGGCAAAGTTACACCTCATCCTTTTAGCTAATTTATTCTGCTTCCCAGTTCAAGCAGGATATTTAGATTCCATGGAGACATACCTGATTACTCCCAGAACACACATAAAACTGAGGATAGAAAATTATGACCAAAAAGAACTTGAGAGCCTGAACTTTGAAAATTTTGGCACTAACTATTAAATAAGTTTTGAAAATGAACTATTTTATTTATTTTCTCTTCAGGCACAGAGCTTTTCCCAGGGACTTTGTCCACAAGACAGTCAAAAGTGCCTCTGCTACTGAAAAATCCTACACTATTATTTAGGCACAATTATGCTTACAATGGATGCATATGAAGATAGTTAATTTCTTTCTTCCTTTTAATGATGTTAAATATAATTTTCTTTTGTAATATTTCCTTACCTTTGAGGAATCTAACATATTGCTCTTTGCCACCAACTTGACAATTCTCAGTCTGAAAATTCAAAAGATTAATTCTATTTTTTTATTTAGTATATTAATAAAATGTTTTTGTCAGTCTACAGCTGTACTATCAGATAATCTCATTTATCAGTGACAATAAATTGTTCGGTATCATACTGAGAAATGACTTTCCTATTTTCTAGGCCTATAAAATTTTAATAATATAAAATAATATAAAAATAAAATAATATAAATATACATTTATACATATGTTTATATATGTATAAATATATACATATAAATATATTAAAATGGATTTTGAGTTAACGTTGAGTTACTGATTCAAAAATATTGCAATAATAAATTATTTTCCTTCAGTAAAATAAAACCATCACATTTAACCACTGTTAATTGCAAAAAAAAAAACCACTATATTTTTAAAAGTTTCAAACTGAAATATTTGAACGGATAATTTCATAATGTCTGTTTTACCTACAGAAAACATTTCAAATATGATCAGTGGATAAAAAAAAAAAAAAAGAAAGTTTAAGGTTTTTCTCTTAATCTTTCACTTCTTCCTTGGAAAAAATGTGTAAAGAAA
>NW_020454494.1:1592004-1627824 GCF_003342845.1 Nothoprocta perdicaria
GTATGAGGAAAAATGGTATGCTTCAGAGTTGGGCGCAAAGGAGCTAGCATAGGAAGACGAAGAAGGAAATGAACAGGAGCTGCTGAGRAGAGGGGCAGATTTTTGTGGGTGAATGGAAGACTTTACTTCATCTGGAGTTTAAGTTGTCTACATAAAAGCATAAGCTTTTTTTTTTTTCTTTTTTTTTTTTTCCCTGAAAATGTGTATCAGAAGTTAGTCTCTGCTCCCAGAAGTTTAAGATCTAAAAATAAAATTTCTTAGGCCAAATCAGATAGCAAGTAGTTTCTGAAATCTAACTTGAACTGCTCTTTCTTTGCAGCAAAATCAAGTTCCCACTTGCATCCCCCCAAATAAAAGGTTTTCTAAGAGGAGTAAAGTGAAAGAACCATCTCCATGAGGGTTCTTTATTCTGGAACTCGTTCATTTTATAGCCTGGTTCACCGAAGGATAGATATATTAACCTCTGGAAAACCTATTAAACACTTTGTCTCTGTTGTGAAAAGGTAGGTGGAGATTGGATGATTTTACTAGCTATGGAAATATATATATATAAGTAATAGAAATATTTGTTTACCTTTATCTCGAGTCTTTGGTTCCAAAAATGCCATAGTTTAAATACATGCAACCCAACCTGCCATCATTAAGGGGAATATTTCTTCTCATATTTTGTATTTTGTACCATGGAGATTTTCAGAGTTTTACAACTCATGAGGAAAAAAAAAMGAGATCAAAATTACTTTTTCTTTTCTAGACATTAGAATATATTTATAGTCAATTTGCTGTCTTGTTTTTATCTGTGCTTCTATGCAAAGTGAGTAATTTAATATAAAGGAATTCATAATTGTCTGTTGTTTATGCTGAATGTTGACTATGTTTGTTTACTCACCAGTCTATATGCTAAATGATCATTCAGATGTGGACTTAGGACTTATAAAAATATTTGGCTCAGTTCTCAAGTATATAATTCAAATTTAAACAATTTACCCAATTTATTTYTATACTGATCATTTAGTCTAATACAATAACAGTGTGGCAAGACATTGACTTTCTAAGTTTTAACTAATAGTACATTCCAATGGACCCTCCTTTTGACTTGGAAATACTATGGGAATCTTATGATAATTTCAACTGCCACCCACCACCTTACTGTGAGCAGTAATGTATACATTTTATTCCTTTTCCAAAGGGAATAGGAGTGAAAAACCATAAGCAGTAGAGCTAACAAATTCCACTTTTCAACAGCTTTGCCAATTGTATTCTCTCTGATGTGATGGTGATAGTTCGTTGAATGTATATTGTTTCTTTAAAACAACATCTTTGGGCAAAACAAAAGACAACTTCCAGTTATGCCAGCTAGGGTAAGTCACAGGGAACTGTTTCTAGGAAGTGACATGAGCAATGGAGTATATGCAATTTGGAGAAACAAATGATGCAGGGCAGAAGGAAAAATAAAACCAAGCAAGGAGCCAGGGCAGCCTGCAGGAGCTCTCTGGGAGCCAGTCTGCAGCAATGACCTGATTCAGAGCCGTGATGCCCGCCTGGGGCACAGGACCAAGGAAGGTAGCCCGGCCAGCTGCCACAGTCAGCAGGACACAGACTGATTTGCAGACCATCTTAACCGATCTAYAGCAGACTGGCTAGCAGGTCTCCATTTAAGGAGCTACCTTATGGCACTGCCCTAGTCCGTGCTTAAACTTACCCCACAGCTGAAGGGTGGGAGCCCTTCAGGTGGATTTGGCAAGCAAGTGAAAATAAGCCAACTGCATCTCACGGCTCTGTCTGACCTGGCTTGTACCTGCTGACCGAACATCTGCTTACTGGGATGGTTGCTGTTTTCTTTATTTTACCTGAAGTCTCTACCCCTTAGATACTTTTTTTTTTTTTTTTTTTTTTTTTTTTTTTTTTTTTTTTTCCTTATCTTATTTGCCTTATCTTTTTTGCTTTATCTTATTTGCCTTATCTTATGTGCCTTGCCTTTCTTGGCCTTGGCTTGTCTTACCCCTTTCCCCTTGCCTTGCTTTGTCTTCCCTTGCCGTCCTCTAGACCTCCTTCCTCTCTCCCACCACAATCTCTCAAAAAAAAGGTCATGTAGTTTGACTGGTTTAGATACTGCTGATTAACTGGGGAGGAAGTTCTCCATCTGATAACTTCACTTATAGTGCCTATGTTCTCAAGAGGTACCAATTTTCACTGAACTTGTAGAAATTTAACAAATTTGAGATCTACTCCCCTGCCACTCCAATCTGAAAGTGAGGGAGCGGGGAAACAGAAACTGACAGATCAACAGAAAGTTTTAGAAGACACATTTTCTTAGGAAATTGATTTAGAATAGAAACCATAAATGAAAAACAGTTAATTAAAATATGTTTTGCTTTAAAAGTATATCTTCTGATTCCCATGAGCTAAACATATTTAGTATATGGTACCACACACAAATAAAGTGATGAGAAAGATTTTAAATAATAGAAAAGTTTAGGAAATACTCAGAAGGATGTAATAAGGAAAAGATTAATTAATGGACACCTATCATCAAAATCACTGTCATTGATTAATGAAATATTATATATTATAAGCGAGTCATATATGTGGTGCATGAAACTACTTTATGCTAGGAAACCTCTGCACAAGATAATCCATCCCAACTATTACCCTAGGAAATGCATTACAACATAATAGATATCCCATAAATCATTCAGGGAAATAGCACATGTGTTATAGTACATTGTGAAGCAGAGACATTATATTAATGTCCGAAATGTAGCTCATTAACGTATTATGCAAGGAGTAAGCAGTCACCTGGCTGTACAACCTTCATATCCCCATTATCATCAGAATATAATGAAGGAAAAGCTATCATAGATATTTATAATATAGCCATGTGACCAACTTTTCTCTTTCTCGTCTTCTGTTTCTGAGATGAGTGTCCTTGTACTTTATGTTTTGTTCAGTTCTGACAGCTTTGCAGATCTTGAATATAAACTTTGGTTTGAAAGTCTGTTAAATGTCCTTTGAAAGTGACACATTGTAATCAGAGGTGCCACAGCCTATCATGAAAGCACAAAAGTAAGAATAACAGAGCTGCCTTTCAAAGAGTAATGACAAAAATCCTTCTAAGTACAATACATTGACAAAGAATCAGGAAGAAAACATAATGAATCTAAAATTACATCATCAGTGTTTATTATATTCACAAATACAATAACCAAACAATATTATTTCTGTTATATTTAGAAACTATTTTAAAAACAGATTATCCTCAGATTTACAGAACAGATAATTATGTGTATTCAAGGAAAATAATGACGTGTTATTTTCAGCCTTTGGTAATAACCTGTCACTTTAATCCAGATATTAAGGCACTCATGGACCCAGTGTGAGCAGTGTTTGATTTTTATGGGGATAACTAAGGTTGAGATCTTCAAACCCCCCTGGGTGTCCGTTTCTTTAGGGAATTAGGCCCATAATTTAGGAATCACTAACACTATTGCAGTTCCCAACTAGTCCTGCAGGAATTTGAGCCCTTGCAACACTATGTCAATGTTGATACCACTCTCCACTGGTCAAATTGATCAAGGGACTCTCTTAAGTGAAATGTAAATCAAGTCTGTCTGTGGTAGAGGCTCTTAGACTTGGTAAATAAGACTGTGTCCAGCTACAGTATAGTGTGTGGTATGAAGGGACAGAACATTGGAGTGAAGCTTCTTGCCTACTGCATAGGGTTATGCTGTGTTCCTATGTTAGATATATCTCTGAAAAATATACTTCAGAAGAAAATTGAGTACAAGCCTTATGCTTCAAAGTACAAATTTAAAGTTCACTAATGCTAGTTGAATCAGTCACATTTGCTATTGCAATTAGAAAGGCTTAGGTGAAGCACACAACAGAGCAAAGATCCTATTCTGAGAAATTAATGCTTAAATACAGTCTATAATTTTCCAAATCTCTCAAGCAGGAAAGATGGCTGCCTCACCAGGTGCACTAATTGCGTATTTYTGAAGAGAGGTGGGTGAAAAATAAAATAAAAAAACCTCCCATTGTATTGTGAAGAATATCTGTGCAGACGCTGACCAATAGAAAAAAAAAGTGCACTAAGTGTACTAGCAATATTAGGTGTATTTATTAGCAATACTAACCAAAGCCTGTGAAGTACAAGAAATCTTCATCATCCTTCTTTTGTCCTGAGTTCTCTGAAGTCAGAAGGAAAATTAAAAGAAAAAWTTTCTGCTTTTTTTTTTTACAGATGCAGAAAAAAATTCATATAGCAACACTTTCATATTGCAAGTGAAAGCTTTTCAAATCTCATGCTAAAAAGGCAATTTGTGTTTTATGTAGGCATCCAAATTTATTTCCTTATTCACAGATCAGAGGAGAGATTTATGTCTTCATGTATATGTTTAAGAGATCRTGAGGAAAGGCCATTTTCAATTGCTGTGATTTGTGCTTATTCAAGTTTCTGATCTTTTGAAAGAGAAACACCAGAGCTGAGCATTAGGCCCTTCAATGATTCTTCACCTGCCATTCACAAACCTTGCACTGCTGATCCATAGCTTTTTGTTTGCAGTCGAGGTCCAGGGGAAGACTAAGTCAGTCCTATAMAGAACTTAAAATATTATAGCAATTCATGATTCTGTATAAACTGTAGGCTAATGTAAGCATCTATTCCATAACTTATTTCTATTTTATAAAGTGTTATAAAAAAAAATGAGAATGTAAAGAGAATGGGGCCACACTCTTCTCGGTGGTGGTCAGTGACATGACAAGGAGTAATGGATACTAGTTGAAACACAGGAAGTTCCATCTCCATATGAGGAAGAACTTCTTTACTGTGAGGGTGACAGAGCCCTGGAACAGGCTGCCCAGGGAGGTTGTGGAGTCTCCTTCTCTGGAGGTCTTCAACACCCACCTGGATGGAATTCTGTGCCATGTGTTCTAGGTGTCCCTACTAAAGCAAGGAGGTTGGACTAGATGATCTCTAATGGTCTCTTCCAACCTCAACCATTCTGTGATTCTATGATTCTATGTTTTCATATAGTGGAAATGTATTTGTAATCTGCTCAGGTCATGTAGAATAATGAAGCCCCTACAGGTGCAAACAGGTGCAAATAGACTTTCGTTATTGTCATTTGCAAACTTCCTAGGCATGTTATTATCACACATTAACACTGTTTTCTGTATTGAGTTTCATGAATGTTAATAGGGAAATTTGACCCCTAATATTTTGTAATTAGTTATCTGACAGTGACAGTTTTGTATAATATGTTTCCTTAAATGTGTTTATCCAAAATAAATAGAGAGTGTGTTGCTGGAAACTTATCTTCTCTTTGATGGTACAGTAAGTCTTGAACTTGAGTACTATAGAACTGACTGAATATTAAAGAAAATATAAGTTACTACTTTGCCCTCTGGAAAACTTTATTGTTTGCTTCCTTTTATTTACATGTTTTTTTTTAAGTACATCTCTGTTTTTAAATCAATATCTGTTGTACAGTTTTCTAAAGGTAACCTTTCTTCTTGTAGCATATATTTCAAAGCACTCTTTAAACTAGGTAAAATGTCTTTATAAATCTTATTTATCATTCTACTTGTAAGCTAGAGCTGAGATAGGCAGCAGTACAACCTATGCAATGATAATTCTTTATATATGAGCAAAAAATCAGTTCTAGCCATACTGATAGATCTTTTTTTTTTTCCCAATATAAAATAAGATGAATTATGCATATCTTTGACAAACAAATATTAATTTCATATTTATTTTTTTTTCTGTCAGGTATTGTCTGAAGGAAAAAAAATGCAATTCTATTGGTAAATTTTAGTTATGGAATTTGTTTCTGCTTTCTTTGTTCTTCAAATAAYATATTTCATAAACAAATTCAAAAATAAAACCTTTTATTCATTCCACTGATTTGCTATTCCTACATATAAATATAAATGTTAAACTGAATATTAGCACTGACAAACACATTTTGTAGTTTAGTATACTGAAATATTATTTGTTTGGATACAGTCACTCTTCTTTGCAGCTTTTTATATTCTGTTTTGAAACAGGATGAATAATGAAAATTAATGGATAACACTTAGGGAAAAACTCAAGACCCATGAAAAGAAGAACTTTAGAAATTCCCTAATCTGCCTAGCCACAGCACATTAAAGCCACTGTAGACATTCCTTGTAATGCTAGCTGATGTAAGAACTAATGATATTGCTACAGAAAACACTTCAATAAATATGTTTATCAGCTCTATTTTCTGTAACTAGGTACATTTCAAAAAAAAAAAAAAAAAAAAAAAGCCCACAAAAGAAACAGAGAACACACTCTACAGCAGACTAGTATAAAAATACTTACATTCATCCTTTCCAGAACATTAGATCTCTGTTATTTAACTAACTACCATAATGGATAGCTTTGTGCTCTCTGTTTAAAAGCAAATGGATTTCATCTCAAAAGGTGGCTCACTTTATCAAGGAGCTGTGTTCAACTTTGCCTATATGTAAAGCAAGGATAGAGAGGATGAGTAGATACTAAGCATAATATTGCTCTATCTTATGATTAAGTTCTAAAAATGTATCTTCTGTTCAAACACACTTGATATAGTGAAATTCATTTGAAACTTTGCTATATCTTTACTAAAAGRGCATTAGTTACAATGCATAGGTCACTCCATTGCATATTGCCAGACCAGTTTATCTACCAGCAGATATGTATATGCAGTGGGGGTGGTATATGCATTCACATGTCCATTCACATGCACTCAATCCTTCCCAAAAGAATTGGGTCAGCAGATGGGCAGTAGATCTTCTCTCCATCCTACTACACTTGTAAGTGGGTATGAGGACGGCACAAATTTACGGTGAATGCCTCCTGTATAAAAATATTCCAAGGGATGGAAGCAAAGAAAAAAAAAAACAAGTTCATTATTTTCATTTCTTCATTTCTTACAACACAGCTTCCTTATTACAATTGTGAGGAAAGGGAGAATGCTCGGCAGGTTGCACTTGTAAAGGAATTGTAGCACAAGAATGTGTGACATTATTCAATTAAATGTTTTTATTCAGACAAATGRGCTGAGATTAGGTTAAGATTGTTATAATCTTTTTCCGCTTGAGTTATGATGCAGTCAATGAAGAGACAATTTTCAGTGTAAAATGTCTTAATATAAGCTATATGCAAAGATTACCTTGCATTAGATGTCATATTAATTTATTCTTTTGAAACATTATCTTTATTGACAATCTCCCTTTCATTTGTGTGTTCCCTTTGCAAGGGAAGTACACAAACCACAGAATTACCYAGAAGTCGCATATGGTCAATATAATTTGCAGTACAGAAAATATCATGAAAAAAGTGCATTATTTGCACATAAACTATAAGGTTAGAGAAAGTTAGAGGAAAAGATATGGCAATAGTTTGAGGCATATAAATTAATAAAAATGAAAACATGATTGTTTAAAAATATTAAAGAAATTCAAAATTCATAAAATTAAATTATTCTTTAAATTAAATGAAATACTGATATTTTATTACAATAGAATTTTGAGGTGATGAATTCATACGAGTCATTGCCAGAGAGAGATGTTTTTCTGAATCTCTCTGCGTAAAATACTAATTTTTTCCTTTTTCTCTGAATTATAATGATTTTAAGGATGGGGGAAAAAAAGAACAAAATTATTACAGAAATTTAATTCTTAACAATCTTTCTCCTTTATGTTTATATATGTCAGTCCATATTTTTGATTTTTTTTTTCTCTGCCAGGAGATGGAGACAGAGCATTTGAATCCTCAATCACTTKCTTTTCTTTTTTTTTTTTTTTCAGAAAGCTACATGAAAGATAAAATATAAATAATATATAAACCATTGATAAATATCACTGAACATCGTAAATTGACTCCATGAGAAAGTTTCATAATTCATTATTTCTTGGCCTTTTATTGCTGTCATTAAACTTCTATCCTACCAGTTTCTATTCTGCAATGAAATACATCAAAACAAGAGCAATTAGATGAATTTGCGCTAAAATCATTCTGCTTTGAACTTACTTCAAAACCTGCAAAACTGAGGAGATTCTATTGTCATTGTTCATTATTAGCTTTGGATCTTGTCTAGTTTTGGACCTTGGATTATACTTCAGCTAAAACATTAGAAGAGGCCAAAGCAGCAGTGAACAATCAGAGCAGATAGATCTTTACATTCATCTCTGATATCTTCTATAGAAGTCAGTKAGTATTTAAATCATAGCATGAACTAGACTTAAGAATGCAAGTAGCAGTCTGTATATTAAAAAATAGAATTGTTAAAAGACAAAATGAGAAAATAAATTTTTGATGCCTTGCATACGTTACAAGTCAACTTTGATTTCAAATTTATAAAATTTGATTTTTATTTATTTTTAATCTTATTGATATGAATTACATGGTGATTACTATATTTGTACCAGGTGAAGTTATATTACCCTGGTGTTGAAATTAACATATATAGAGATTTTTAACTACTGTCTTGTTTCAAATAGATTTTAATTTAATTATTTCCATTTTCTAAAAGCAAAAACTTCTCTCTCTTTCAATATGCTGCTTAAGAAGATGTACCATTGGTAAACAGCTCAAAATGGTTACAGCTCTTATAAAATTCATGCAAAATTAGACCAAAGGCCAAAAAAAATCATTTTCAAATACAGCTATACCAACAGATTTATTTTACAGTTCTCTACTATTTTTTTTCTCATATCAGTATATAGCAAACAATTCAATAAATAACTTTCCACTTGTGGTTACACTTTTTCTGAAATGAAGGTCATATCATAAAGTGTTTGAATACTCACAAATGTATTCTTCATGTAGTTAAAACACCCTAAGCAGATTGCAGCATCTGCAGATATTAGTAAACAATCCCCTCAATAACATATTCTTTTGATATTAGTACATGGTCTGTGAGTGAATATTAGGTACCCTGGCTTCTCTATATGACCAGAAGACAAAGCTACTGTTTACAAATGCACACAGAGCAGTAAAAGTCCTGAAAAATATTGCTGCCATGAACACAAAGGATGGATTAAAAGTATGTACAATTTCTGCAGAGGTCCTGTAATTCTGGCAGGGCAGAGGTAGCCCTGAGGAAGGTATGCAAGTGTAATGAATGCTTCTTCCCCATTGGATTTCAGGCCTTTCAGAAGAGGACCAAACAGTAGAAGCATGCTTTTTGGTTCTCTTTTCTGTTTTGTGTGATTTTCAGATTTAGAGATTTTTTTCTCTATCAGGAGCCAASGGCAGGGGAAAAAAAGGAAAAGGTTCACACATCTGGCTAGCAGACACAATGTTTCTTGAAAGATCTTTTACAATTTAAATTAAAATCTCTGAAWATTTCTGAATTCCTCAGTCACTGAGTACTGAAGTGTTGTAAAAATAAAGTGAGCATGTTAGAAACCAGAGAAGGAACAACCTTCATAAACAAAGCTTTCGGACTGAAGATATGATGAAAAAAAACACATGCATTCCCTTGAAAGAATTAGCTTGTATGTTCTGCAAGAAAGACAGCATAGCTCACAGCATTTTACACTTATTTTTATTAAAATAAGTGGTAGATTTTTTTTTTTGTCCCCATTTATGACCCCTGGTTTCCTTGAGATCAAGGTGGCAACTACTCAAAGTCTTAGTATCAAAGCGCTGCTACAAAAGAGCAACCTCTGCTTCTGCCTGCATCACCACAGCCTGACCCAGGACAGACATCCAAAGATGCCTTCTAGAGAAAACCAAAAAMGTGTATTCTAGACATATAAGTGAAATGATTAAAGAAGTACTTCCTTGGGACCACCCAATACAGAAAAAGATACGTTTCTTTTTTTTCCTCTTCACACTTACTTTTCTTCAGCATAACATGGGCAAGGCCCAAACAAGCTGTTGGCAAGATCAGATCCAAATTGAAGAAAGGAGTTAAATGTTTTAAATAGAGCAAAGACATATAAAAATCAAGGTCAGGAGTCTCAAATGCTATGGTACCAAGATGGCCAAAAAGTTTGTAGGCGCACATGGTTTCTCCATGACTGTTGTCTATGTTCCAAAATTCTTTTTTKGGGGGTATATCTCAAAATTCTGATCCCGAAAGCCCTATTTGGTTTTAATCAAATATCTGTTGAAGATATACATATCACACATAATTTTACCTCCCCAATCAAGAATCTTCCAATGTACCAGTGTRATGGATATGCTCCTTTCCCAGCTTAACCTGACTTTTCACATGTAGCCCTATTCAGGTGTTAACCACCAGTGATATTATCTAACCCTGGAAGTTGGCTCCCTGATTTCTTTCTGGACTCAGACATCAACCAGCAATAAGTCCTGATGGCTGCATCCTGATGGGGAGATAAGTTTGATGGTGCATACACCAGACAAAGGGCCTCTAAAATGAAAGAATGACTATAAGTCATATCTTATCCCACAAATACACGGACAGCCCAAGAGCCCCTTGAGCTYTCTTTGCATGGCAGCAGGCTGYATGTCAGGATCTCCCCTTGAGCAGGGATGCCTCTGAAGGTTACTCCTCGAGGCTGAGAGATCCCTTTCCACAACAGATTCATGGTAAGTGACTATAGCATACTCTCTTTCTGAACTTGTAAACTTTACTTTGTAACTGTGCACAAAATCCCTTAGCCATAAACCGTTGACCARGTGTGACGGATACGTTCTTTTCCCAGCTCATCCTGGCCTGTACCTTACATGCAGCCCTGTTTTGTTGCTAACCACCAGCGACCGATCTAATTCTGGCAGGCACCATCGTCCTGATTTCTGTTCTCACTGAGACTTAACAAAAACAGTCCTCAAGGCTGCATCGTAAACAGCTAACTAACCTAAGTCTTTGAAGTTAAAAATATGACTACAAGCCAATCATCTTATTCCATAAATACTCGGACAGCCTGAGAGCCCCTTTGAGCTCTCCTGACACGGCTGCGGCCTGCACACCAGGATCTCCCCTCGGGCAGGGACGCCTCTCAAGGTTACTCCTCGAGGTTCCTCGAGAGATCTTCCTTTCCACAGCAGATTTGTGGTAAGTGAATATAGCGCACTTTCTTTCTTTCTTTCTTCCTTGCTTGCTCTCTCTCTCTTTCTTTAACTTTACTTTGTAACATAAGCACCCTCAGTCATAAACCGTTGACCAGGTCTGGGACTAGGATTGGATTCAGCCGCACCCAGACTCCTCTCAGAAGGAGCCTGGAAAGCAAGGGGGTCCAATCTGAACCTCGTGACCCGATGGGAGGGTATCCCAAAATAATTGTGTATTATCTTGAGCCTCCATGCAGTGAATAATAAGTGACCTTGCCATAGAATCTCAGGAAATCGTTGTCCATATTAATAAATCCTGTTATTATTTCTTTCATACGAGTGAAGTGCATTTGTCACTCACCCCTGCCACCACTCATTCCATGACACCAGGTCTGGGACTAGGATTGGATCCAGACTCCTCTCAGAAGGAGTTTGGAAAGAAAGAGGGTCCAATCTGAACCTCCTGACCTAACGGGAAGGTGTCCGCGATAACTATGTATTATCATAAATCTCCATGCAGTGAATAATTAGCGACCTTGCAATAGACTCTTGTGAAATCATTGTCCATATCAATAAACCCTATTATTATTTCTTTCATATGAGTGAAGTGCACTGTGTCACTCATCATCCCCTGTCACCACTCGTTCCGCGACAACCTTCAGGACAAACTTACTCTGGCAGCATTGAGCTCCACGAACTTAAGAGTCGTTTTAAGAAATGAAAAAAGGAAAGAGGAAACCTCTGTCTT
The DNA here is from genome assembly GCF_003342845.1 of Nothoprocta perdicaria. Taxonomy (NCBI): domain Eukaryota; kingdom Metazoa; phylum Chordata; class Aves; order Tinamiformes; family Tinamidae; genus Nothoprocta; species Nothoprocta perdicaria. The sequence continues at coordinate 1,603,782 of NW_020454494.1, forward strand.
ATCAAGTAGGCCCACGCTTATCAAAGCTTTCCAATATAAAGAACTGAATTCCAAGATCTCTCTCCCTATTCTCTGAGAAATCCTTTATCATCAGGTTATGTACAGTTGGGTGGATAGAAAGACCATTCTTGTGCTTGTTCCATTTGTGTCATTTTGCATGAAGGAATTCAAGATACAGTAAATCATCATCTATACTTGAGCTCACTTGCATAGTTTTTGTATGTCCCTGAGCTGACAATTTCTGCTCCTCAGTTCTCCACAAAAGGAAGAGTTAATTTTACTGTCAGGTAGATTTCCTGAACTGTTGTGAGGTCCTGAAAAGCRGTAATAAGACGTTCTGAAGCTCTATGGAAAAAGGGAAAGGATATCAATTTGGAGCCCTTAAAAGACAGCATTTTACCAGAGGAAACTACCAAATGGAAGGGAATAAATGACAGAGGCAGTGGCTTTTAGCTACCAGCACCTCCTTCAGAAAACAGAAGTACTTTACAAAGGAAAGAGTCAGTCTTGGGCAGTTTCTCATCTCATTTCACTGCTTACAGAAGGAGCATAAGGCACACACATCTCAACTTAGGCATTTTAGGTAGTCTCCAAAATCTAACTGCAATGAATAAGTTTTCCTCTGAATAATAAAATTAATGTCTAATTTGCTAACACTTCATTTGACATCTATGGTAGGTGGAAAGACTTGTAACCATTACAAGCCACATCTACATCAGATTTCGGATCAAAGAAGGATCTTGGCACTTGTATAGAGTAAACCACATCTCAATCATAATTGAAATTCAAAATAACAAATGCTATAGTGGAAAAATTCATGTAGGGATTTATATTATGTAAAGTACAGTACAGTACATACAGTAATAATAACATGTCACCTTCTGAGTATTTGAAGTTAAGACATATGTTTAACATTATCGCTTTTGTATGTATTGTTCCTATATTAACAATTTTTTCAAGAGTTCACAGAATCACAGAATCACAGAATGTTCAAGGTTGRAAGGGACCTCTAGAGATCATCTAGTCTAACCTTCCTGCTCCAGCAGGCACACCCAGAGCATGTGGCACAGGGCAGCGTCCAGGTGGGTTTTGAAGACCTCCAGAGAAGGAGACTCCACAACCTCCCTGGGCAGCCTGTTCCACTGCTCTGTCATCCTCACAGGAAAGAAGTTCTTCCTCACCTGGAGATGGAACTTCCTGTGTTTCAACTTATACCCATTTCCCCTTGTCCTGTCACTGGCCACCACTGAGATGATCTTGGCCCCTTCCTCCCTGCATTCCCCCTTCATGTACTTAGACATGTTAATCAGATCGCCTCTCAGCCTTCTCTTCTCCAAGCTGAACAGGCCCAACTCACTCCATCTCTCCTCATATAAGAGATGCTCCATTCCCTTAACCATCTTTGTTGCTCTCCGCTGTACCCTCTCTAGGAGCTCTGTGTCCCTCATACTGGTTCTGTACAAAAAATCATTAATATCTCACATAAAATCACTATATGCATTAAAAATTACAGTATATAATTGAGTGAAAACATATTAGAAAGATGAAAAAGCTGTAAACTTTATATAATCAGATTTTTTTCATTGCTTTTCTCCCTTTCCGGTAATTTACAATGGCAAAACACGAGCTCAAAGCATAAAAGTCCAAGACTTCATCTACAGTGGATTGATGTAGTCCTTTCAATTTATTGCTCATGCTATGCCAAGATACACCAGCTCTTACATCTGCTTTGCTTTGTAAATCTCTATGGGAGGTGAAAGGCACTGGTGATTAAGTCTCAGCAAGTGAGAAAACAGGATTGTTTGCATTTCTGATTTAAGTATGACATTATAGATGGCTTTGATCAAAGATAGCTGCACGGTTAGAAAAGCACAAGCACATTATCAGAGAGTCACTAGTTAAGAAGAGCTGAAGCCTGTGTAAATCACTTAGAAACCTGAGAAGTATCATTGTCTATTCATGGGAAATGTCATACATTTATACAAAAAGATATTGAAGAATAAAATGATCGCCTCATAAAGAAAACAAATCACTCAGAGCAGATGCTGAACCACATGGGGCAGGACTCAAGCAAGGGCATGGTCTCAGCCATGCTGCCACCATGACAACATTCCCATGCAGTCCCAGTAAGGACTGCATATATCATCTATCCCACTATCCTGACCACTTCAGTCTTCTTCTCTTGGGTCAAATGACAATGGTATAAAAATGGCTTGTATAACTAGATATAGGTAATCTATCTTTGGAGGGCAGGTTTCCTTTGGTGAGAATAAAAGCTTTGAGATTTGAGCTAGCAATGTGTTTGGCAAAGGTTTCTGTTCATGGCAGAAAGATTTCTTGAACATTTATTGGTTATCCATAATTAGTCAACAAATTTTTTGTCATCATTCTACAAAAAACAGGCTTCAAGTTTTTGATTTTCATGACTGCTACTGCTAAAAAAGACTCTACTCTTTTTTTTTTTTCTTATTGTCTTATTTCATTTCAATTATTTCATTATTTCATTATTTCATTATTTCATCTCATGGTCTATATAGGAAGATCATGCATCCTTGTGTTTACTTTTTTCAGGCACAATTTTAAAGTGAAGAAATGATAGGAATAACACTGGACATTACCTAGTTAAGCTGCAACCTTTTTCTGGTCTGCCCAACTGGATTATTTCCACTGGTACAAAATTTTTAGATTTCCAATGGGGTCTGAGATCCAACTTAGGGTGAAATATAGGTTTCATAAGTAGTATAGGCTTGCSTTTTTTTTTGTTTGGTTGGTTTTTGGGGGGAGGAGGGGGTACTGACAGCAGGGCTGGCTCTGGCTGCCAGGGCCTGTCCTCCTACGCCAAGGAAGCAACTCCCTAGGGTAGCCCCAGCCCCAGCCCCAGGCATCAGGCATAATCAGAAAACCTCTGTAAGCGTAAGTTAGAAAACAGCTTTCTTATACATTCATACTGTATGTTTCATGTTTTAAAAATGCCTTTTCCTAGCCTATGCTTATATATGAATATATAAAATAGGATGTTCTCATGAACCATAATAATTGTGTATCTGTAGCATCTAATTTGAAATGTTGCATATGGTAGCAACCATTGTTTAATTATCCATAACTAATTGGCATTGTAATTGGTCTTTAATCTGAAATAGACAATTAAATATGTTCTAGACTGTTAACTGGTTTGTATTTTAGGTATTGAGCTAATTAAACATTTCCTAAAGTATTCTTTCTGTATATTAATAGTTTGTCCACTAAAATGGTGCTAAAATAAGATATTTTCATGTTTTCTCGTCACTCACACTATTGAAAAATTCCTCCAAATAAGGAAACAGAGGTACCTCACTCGTATGTGGTAATTAAACTGTCATCACATATATAGAAAAGGATAAATAAATTTACCTGTGAATATTCTATTTTCATTTACATCATTATCTTTCTTAATATTTTGAAAGAGTGATAAGAATATCATTTGTCACATGGAATTTTATTTTCTCATATAGAAGTATAATTAGGCTTCTCAAATTGACCTCTTTAGGCAAAGAGTGAATAAAACATTAAAAGCATCATTTAGGCATATATACATGATTTTTTGTTTGTTTCTTTCTTTACCTTTTTTTCTTATTTTTTGATTCCATCCAAATTACTGGGTATAACTTGGCTTTCTTTTGGAGGGCTTTGAGCCCTCCACAATTATCCATCAACAATGTAAGCAACCTAGGTTCTTAATGTGAACAGGTGGAAGCTGCATAGATATCTCCTCTGTAAGTGTCTAACTTGACCACCTAAATTTAAGAGCTTTGACCCAGAGTGCTCTGTGTTCTCAATATTGAGGCACGTAAAGATATGTAGTGAAGAAGAAACCAAAGAAATTATTCCTTGACTAAAACAGATAAAATGGGACTCACATAGTACCAGATTTTTTTTCCAGAATTATTATTATAGGATAAGTGGGATAATAGGATTTTAAAAATCTTTACAAATGTAAGGAACCTGCTATTGATATCAAATGGAACTTAAATGTAAAGGGAGTTAAAATGACAGTAAATATCTGTCTACATTTTAGAGGCATCATTTTTAGAAATTCAGGCATTCCTAGCCTAAAAAAGGACATTGGAATTTGAATCCAAACTGTTACCTGAACTAAGATTATGCACTGAAATGCTTCTGCATCAACCATAGACTGTTTTACAAGGAAGAACATTTCATTTTAAGCCCTTATATTTAATCACAACAATAAGAACATATCAATAAAACATCCAGAAAGGTCTCTCCTATCAGTTCCCTTTGGGGCAGGATTGTGATGGAAGACTTTAGACCAGTCCCACTCCCTTGAGGGAGTCATCCAGCCAAGGTTGCACATCAAATTCTTTAGCAGTTAGAGAGTGCTCTGGTGCTAATAGTCAGCTATATATTATAGAAATTACTATAAGTGACTATAGAATTATAGATTATTCAGAAGTGACAATTCTCTGGTCCCTAGCTTCAACTCCACAAGTCTGTCCACTAAGACAGACAGCTTGAAAATCAAAAGCATCAGCTTTTATAGATAGTTGGGACAAGCTGGTTGGGGCAATAAAAGTGTCAGTTCTGCATATTTTTATTAACCCATCTATTCCATATAAGAGTTTGTTACAAACTGCATTATTGATGTTATTCTCTCGATATTATTCACTACCTTTCTAATTTTACAGCAAAATTACCTTTCCTACACACACTCCTCCAATTCATATAAAATATTCATACAAAAAAAATGCACTTTTCCAATCCTCTACAAAAAAAAAAAAAAAACCCTTCAAATATTTTCAACTAATTTAAATGGTGTGCCTTCTGTCTTTTTTTTACCACTCTTTTGATATTATATTTATTAAAAGTATTTTCCCATTATGCATTCTTTAGTTAGGGATGTCATGACTGATTCTTCCTTGAAAAAAAAGGATCATTCTTTGAGCCAAATACTTAACTCCTGTATTCAATACTACTTAAATAAATGAAACTTGCTTCGGTAGTTACTGTGGTTTTTGCTATACTTCCAAAAGTAGATGATTTGCTTATAGCTTGTGAAACATAAATAATTCTTCAGACTTAGTTTGTTTTCTCTGAACACTAATAGCATATCAACTGACTTAATTTTACTAGTCAGCAACAATAAAGCCCTTTTTTGTTCATACCTGTAATTAAAGCAGAAGAATAATGAGGAAGACACTGTTAATTAGGCAGTAACCGAGCCACTCAGAGTTTCTTGTTGTAAACACTTGCCTTTGCCTTTGCCTTCATTATTTTCTGTTTATCAGAAGGGTTATTTAAGGATATAATTATTTAAGAATCTGATTCAGGTAAGCTGCTAATTCAGGCAGCCACCTCCATTCTTCACCAGAAATGTTCCTGAAGTCAAAAAATTGAAGATAGAGTGGTCCCAGTTAACAAGTTGAAAATATTTCATAAAGTTGACTGTCTAACCAAGTGTTCTTCATTTCCTTATCAATTTATTCTCTTTGAAGTTAAAGGTATTTTACATGACAACTGCATTGTTCAATTTAATTATTTAAACTTCTATTGGGAACAGTTCTCAAACTTATTAATGAATTCTTTCTATCTGTTGAAAGTTTAGTGTCACAAAATCTGCTCAAGAGACTGACTAGAGGAGAATGATATCTCAGACTGAATTTAGAGGAAGGTCAAATTTATGAGGGAATCAATGCTGGGAAAAGGAAGGAATGAGAATGGAGAAGCATGGAGGTATGGAGGAGACTACTCAAGGTGTGTTTCTAGTTTCAGAGGTCAAGAGAGATATAGAAGATGAGAAAAGGATGACATGTTGGTTTGGGATGTGAGCAATATGAATAATAGATCACTTCAGAAGCCTGAAGGAAGAATGGCATCTTAGAAAATGAGAAAATATGCCAAGGACTAATGAGAAGAACAGAAAGAAGGAAAATCTTGCAATGGAAAACAAAGGAGAGTAGTAGAACTGGGGAAAGAGTAACAACAAGGAAAATATGAGGTCTCTTAAAAAATATAAATTTATATAAGATCAGTGACAATAAGGCTATCAAAGAAAATTTATCCTCTGGCATATATATATATATATATACACATACACACMCATATATAACAAACACACATATACATGTATACAGACATTTTCTCAGGCACAATTTATTACAGTTTGTTTTCCTAGGCATCTTCCACTATATAATAGGCTGAATATAAATGGAAAAAAAAAAAAAAAAAAAAAAAAAAAAGAATTACAGTAAATGCAGAAAAGAACATCCTTATTCTTTTTTTCCCATTTCTAACTTTTTAAAATTTTTGTAAAATTCTTAAACTTTAAATGCATTACTTTATTTGTTTCTGAAAGATTTTGAGGACCTCTTTCATGTGATGCTGAGAGGAAGGAAATCGTTGTGTGTGTAGTACAGATTAAAGGAATGAGTGAACTAAAATCATATCCATCTTTCTAACTATCCTCAAATTTAGCAGAAGGGAAGGATATGTCAACAACAAAAGAATTTTATGCAAATTCTAAGTGTAAGCATTAATGCCATCTGGGTTTTTGATGTTTCACGGTATAGACAGGAGAAAAATTGCACTGTCATTCTGTCACACAAGGCACAGTACCTATGACCTGCTTGTCCTGGAGCAATTGTGTGTGATGAGTCAGAATCTCAAAGTGTTTTGTTGGATGCCTTGCATATAGTCAAAGCAAAATATTATAAATATATCTGTTACTCAGCATAATAGGAAACAATTTTACGTATCTTCATCTATTCGTATTCCATTACCAATAGAGTTTCAAATACAATAATCTCTTCATGAAATCTATTCTTATGTGCAAAATCACCAGCTTTTTGAAAGCAAGCCTACTGACATAATAGTGCAGAAACCTGACAATATCTGCTACTCAGTATGAACATAAATGTCCAGTGAGTCACTGTTTACATAAAAATTAGAAAACAGATTTCCTATTTTCTTACCGGTGATGAGATTTGTTGCATAACATTAGTATCTATTTTTTGTTAAACTCTTAAAGCATGAATAATCAACTAAACCTTTCATGAAACAAAGGTGATGTCTTCCTAATGCTTAAAAATATTGCTAAATTAATTTTATTTCAGCACTTCTAGACACTTTCTTTTCAGTAGGGAATATATATTGAAAAGTTGTTTTTCTTTTAATGATTGAAATGAAAGTTATTTTTTCTCTAGAGATTTCCAAAATGTTACAATTCTGGTTTTCCATTTTGCACTATACAACATCAAAAGTACAAAAGTTCTCTTTCAAAAGTACAATATTCAAGCACATAAGCAAAATATACAGAGTTAGATGAGGCTTATTCATAGCAAAGCCATGAGTAAGATGAGATCACTAATGTAAATATATTACAAAAGTTCCAAGGTCTTAAGTTTAAAAAGCCTTGAAAGACAGAGGATTAATATAACATTGACATTGTATTTGGCATGTAAACATTGAGAATACTATCTATGAGATTCCTCATAATATATTTTAAGATGCAGATGCTGTGCAGATGCTGTTGCTGATGCTGTGAGGAATCATGTATCAATTTACCTTCATTATTTACCACTTAACATTTTTCTCCTGATTTGATTGATCAATCCCTTCTTCATTTGTTACTATTTCTGTGTTGTCATCCCTAAGTGACTTATGAATTGTACCACTTGATATAGACTATTTGCTAAACAGTTCAGCTAATGATTATACTTCAGTAACTTTTGCTAGATAGGGTCATTGCATATGACTGAGTTGATTGTTTTCATTCCTGATGAGATATATTACAACAAAAAATATCTTTTGTGCCTTATTACAAGAGACCTTTGTGAACACTGTTTGAATCCTTCAGGGATTTATGTTCAGGGCAGAAAAATGAGGTTAACTAATCTGCTCTTTTTGTCACATTCTCCTTTTCTGATTGTTTTAGATAAGATCAGCAAGAAATCAATCTTCTCTGGAAATGTCGGTTGCCAGACATTGAATTATAAACTTATATTCCCAAGCCAGTGAGATTCTGGTCATTAATAAATGAATATCATCACTACTATGACCCCACCTGCAATTCCCAGGGTTGTTTTCACTTTTTAAATACAAGGTAGGAATCTTAGCCTGGACAATTATTTGATTTGATTTGATTCCTTGTACAGAAATCTACCTTCTCAGTACTACATTTAGAACAGCCTTTGGTTTTCTTACTGCTGCCCATTGTGCTGTAAAATCAGCTAGAGTAAAATCTTTTCTGCCAGAATCACTGCTGATATCAGCTTCAAATTTCGTTGCTTTACCTGTGTCACTTCCACAACAGTTTTTATACCATATAAAAATCATTGTGATTTATGCCTGTCTAAAATGTACACTTTTCCTATACTCATGCAGTGGGAAAAATCTGGCTGATCCCAGATAAAATGCAGTTCTACATTGCAATGTAAGATGGGGATAGGATTGGCACAGTTTCTCAGTAGGACTTCTCAGATGATCACCTATCTCAAGCACTAAGTGGTTGACTTCTTTCTCCCATATTTTAGCAAAAATGCAAAAGAACAGGGAAAAAAAGGAAAAAGAAAAAAAAAAAAAAAARAAGAGAGAGAGAGAAAGATTATCCTTTCTCTCTCACACAACAGGTAAATCAGAGATATCACACTAAAATTCTCAGCTGCAATATGACCAGTCACTGCAGCTTCCTCCAGTTGAGGATACAACTCAACAGATCTTGTTGCTTCCTTCATTAGGCAGGATTGGAGCATTTTAGCAGAACAGTGTCTGCAATCGTGTACTATAAGTTTAGAGGACAAATGAATAGCTTAATTCCTAAAACATCAGTCTAGAGGCTTTCATATTAATGGATAGTCATTGAGTAATCTAATCTATAAGAGAAATATTAGGTTATTTTTTCAGTCTCATGTATCTAGTGATGAAAACTGTAAGCTAGAGCTGTGATTTATAATCTTTTTCAATGAAGAAACTCTTTCTTTTCACTATCAAGTCTAAATGTCCTAATTTACCTAGAGCACATGATGAAAATATAATGGTCCTTTGCAAAATGCCACAAATTGAAGTTTGAAAGTCATCTACCTCCAATAGAGATTGAAATTAAAGTACCTAGCTTCCGAGGAAATAAATTTTAAATAGGAATTATTCTGCTGTCTACGTAAAGAGAGTGCATTGATTACTTCCATGCTTACACTGATTTATCACCATTCAGATAGAAAAAGGACATTCAGAATAGCTGTGCATGACSACTTCAGCTTTCACCTTGTTAAAAATTCTGTTAAGTCACCACTTCAGCAAGATGACTGTCCCGGATTGATCTTGTACCAAATATAGTGGTTGGCCAGAAGCTTTTTTAATTGTTTTGAACAGGTCAACTTGTGAGATTTATTCAGACTATTGATCAGCTAGCATACAGAGCCTGGTCTTCTCCTGCCCTCCTTTTATCAGGATGGTGTCTCTAAAGTAAAATATGCTGCAACATGCAAGAGACATACAGGACACATGAAATTTTTACAAGCTGTACAACCAGTATGATGAAGTTCTTAATTGTCCAGACTTCTTGCTTTTGTTATTCTTGTTCAAGACAAACATTTAGAGGATTCTCTGTTTTTTATTTTGTTTTTATTTCATATTTTTGTTTTTTTCTTTCCCAGTGATTTCAGTTTTTCTTGTTTGACATTAGGTCAATATTTTACTCTACATTTATTTCCCTGAGATATACTTATAAAAGCTTGACATATTTTGCATCAGTTCTTGGAGTAACATACTACCTTTTTTTTTTCTTTCCCCTTATCTTTCCTTGAAAATCTCATAATCTCAGTTAACTCAGCTGTATAGATTGTCTGTCCCTCTACTATTCCACTTGCAGTACAAGAGTGCGTTTTAATTTGTATACTGTGAAGTCATATTGGTTTGCTCTTGCTTCGAGCTGTCTCCTTTTTTTGTTGCCAACCTCTTAAAGTGTTTGATATTAACACATATTTTCCTCAGAAAAATAATTTCAAATCCTTCTTACAGGCACTTCAGTCAAAGGAAACTGCTTTTCAGTATTGGTGCCAAATACCTGAGTTTCTCAGTGCAGTTGAGAGAGGCTGCCCTTGATATACATGAACATATCTGAAAACTGCCACTTTGCTTTTATTTCTGCCACAAGATAAACTGTACTTTTAATTTAACAGGCAAAAGAATCCTTAGAGAACTCTTAGAGCCTTCTCTGCAATCTTTATTGCAGTATCGGGATAGTGGAATGGAGTTGCCTCTTCCAGGAAAAGCTGGATAGAGCATGGCAGAAGTAACAAAGGCTGACCAAACAATAGAGAGAATATTATGAGTTAAGAGACATGACACATTTTTTTGCTGTAGTATAAAAGCAAACATTGCTTTTGTCCGAAGCCAAAAGATTTAGGAATACTTTTGCAGTAGTTGCAGAATTCATTTCATAAGTACATTTATAAATAAACAGTGATCTTTCAACACTTCTAATATATTAACATGTGATTCTTCTTAAAATTTTTGCATTAATTTCCATAGAATGCAGAAGTCTTATGGCAGTGAGGTTGAGGCATACTGCAAGGAAGCATGATCTGTAAGTTCAACCTTTTTAATCAGAGAGATCAGGCAAAATTTGGTATTCCTCCTCCTGGCAAATTCTAAGCACTATACAGTAAGAAGTGAAAATAGAAGGGGATTGCTTTGTTCCCATTTTTACACAAAAATTAGTCACATAAAAATTATGTTTTCAAAAGTCCTACCTTAGGGAAGAATTACACTTCTACCTTGCTAAATATCCTGGTCTCAACTTTAACCAGAGGAATGGATGGTGCTCACATGAATCTCATCATGGCTTAACATAAGATGATACAATGTTGTCTCATTATTACTTGAATATTCATAACATGAAAATCAAAGGAACAGAAATAGTAAGTGAAATATTGCTTTCATTTCACTATATATATACACATAATTATATGCTATATAATTATATATTATATTTATATAACATATACATATATATTTCACAAATACTTTCTATYTATGTATTAAAGAGAAATAAGCTGAAAATCTTGACAGGTTTAGAATTAATATATCTAGTTCATTTGTTCATGTTCATACAACAAAAGCACTTTAGACATATAAAGATAAATATTGAAATATTGAAGTTTAAACCTATTGTGCATGTATGATGCATGTGCATTTTGATGAGTGTTAGTATTTATAGACAAATGCAAACAACATTTTGAAAATGAGTTATATCTTATAATTTTCTCATTGATTTCAACAGGATCAAGTTAAAGTTTTGGGGGAAGATTTATATTTAATTTACACAGAAAAACTTCAGTAGAATATTCTACTACAGAGAGGAGGAGGAGGAGAAGGAGGAGGAGAAGGAGGAGAAGCAGTAGTAGTAGTAAAACTGTGAAGATAAATAATTCATTTTTTGTCCAAAGAGAGGTCATTGCTTAGGGTCATATCAGTAAAATAGCTCAGGTCAAAATATTTTTTTAAATAGGCAGTTATCAGAGTTGAAAAAGAGGAGGGAAGTATTACTACTAAGAAATGATGGAAAAGATGGTAGAAGAGCACTTGAACAGATGATGAAAGGGAACTCTCAACACTAAGGAAAAAAGCAAAGAAATAGCTGTGCTGCACATCAAAATAATGACATGGATACATTATCATGAGATCAAACAGTAGAAAGAGAAAGACAGCTGGCAAAAATCATTAATCAGGTATTTCCCAAAAGTGAACAATCTTCTAAAAAGCTACCTAGTGGGACAAGAAAGGAAATGTTTGCTTCTGAACAAGCAAAGCATCTTGTCTTTCATTCTGAGTCTAACCACAAAGGATTATAATTTATTCTGCATTAAGAGCAGGAAAGGTTACTTTGCCAGCATGTATAAATGTTAATATTGCCTACATACTGACAAATCATAGCTTTTGTGAGGCTCTAGTGGATAAAGTCTTGCAAAGGCAAAAAAACAAACAAACAAAAAAAACCCAGTAGTTTGGAGGGGAATCATCTGGTATAGCTGCAGCATTAGCAAAACGCACATACATACTCATGTTGAGTAGAAGTAACCTGAGAAGCACAATGGCAAATCTGCTTCTAAGTATTTGTAAAATATCAACATGAAGTAATGCTAAGGAAGAGAAGGGATCTGTGAAAGTATAGTGGAGCTGAGGGAAAGTCTGCAAGGTGAGGTATTTACTTGCTCAGCCACAGACTCAGAGAGGCAAGAGACCTTGAAATTGTCCCCACAGAGAAAACTAGAGCTTATAGTAAAGCACAAGATTCATATGTGTAGGACAGCAGTCTTTTTCACGTCCGTTATACACATGCACACAATGCTGCTTGATTTAGTAATTTCCAATTTATATGGAAAGTATAAGCTAGTATATATATTTATATACATGCACACATCTAGTAGCTAGCTTTCAATTATTTGTAACCTCATTACTGTCTGATGGAATCTTTTCCAGACTTGCAGACACACTCTTCAGTGGTAACTTGTTGGACACATCTCACTTCTGAGGTCAGGCACTTCAACTTATCAATATGGAAAATATCTGTAGTATCTTTCTTTTTAGTTAGAAAAACAAACTGTTTTTCTCATTGCTGTATCCTATAAGGACAAAGAGATCATATTTAAACCAAAAAAGAAAGCAATGGAAGATGAAGAGATGAGTAAGGTGAGTTATTTAGGAAAACACAAGGAAATCATTATTAAAACTTTAATAATTATAATAATAAAAACTTTTTTTTAATAATTTTTTTAATAATTTTTTTTTAATAATTTTTTTAATATTTTTTTTAATAATAATTATAATAATAAAAACTTTTAATCATTATTAAAACTTTATTTAACCCAACTGCAGTTTTGGTTTGGTTATTTATTTAGCATCTGATTCTTTTCATATGTGGTTGTTATTGTAGCAGAATGATGGAGTCTATAGTATGCAAGACACTGAGCAGGAATGTTCTTACAATACTTGTGTTCATTTCTAGTGCTATGTCTTGTATTGAGCATGAAAGAATCATATTCCAATCAAAAAGTTCCCTTTCTTTTTTATGGCATTACTGGTATTGTATCTGCTTAAATGAAGAACCTGTATAACATTTCATCTTCCCTATGCTGGTCTTTTTAAGTCACTAATCTCTGTATTAACATACGACACTTACAGGTTAGCTCGGAAGGAAACATGTGATTGCATATGAAATCTCTAACTCTAAGGGTAAGTTAGGACTATGGTATGTCTAGATCACATATCCATTTCTTACATGAAGAAACTATATCACTATAGAAAGAAAATTATGTTATACAGTCTTCTGGAGTTTTCAAATATTTGGAGTCCCAGACTAAGTGGCTGCTACTACTGGCTACGTGTCGAGAAGCCCCACATAAAAAGCTGTGACACAAATCTGCTGTGCATAACATGCATAGTAAGTCCAGCGTTGCCAGAATCAGGTTGATTGCTATATGTTCCATCTTCAGCCTGGCAGATTTGTTGTATACGTAACTCAGCATCCAAAGACATTTCTGTTCATAAAATCATACAAAAATATGTTTTGATACTCAAAGATGAAAGATGTTTTGATATGTAAATCAGTATATCAGAAAAATAATATTTGACATGTTGACTTGTTATATATCAGTGTTACTTTAAAAGAGCATATTCCTTCAAACACAGTAGTGCATGATTAGTATGCCACAGCATCTAGGACAACTGGACTGCTGTTCCCTAACACTGTAATAGAATTAATAAGAATTGGTCAGAAGGAAATCCATCTACACTGATTTTTATGTTTTTTCAAAACTATTTATAACTCTCCCAAAAAAGTCTCAAGACAACTCTTTTAGGTGCTGGGTCTTCCACAGTGTGCATGCTTATTAACTTCAGGCACCCATCTGAGCAACATGAGCTACACTGAGAAGAAGATGTGGCTCTTCAGGATGTCTCTCTGCCCTGCTCCCTGCCCAGGTAGTGAAGTATGAAAAGTAATTTTACTTTGTCCTGCTTGTGCACTGAAACATCCTTTAACAGAAACTAGGATTTTGTAGTTGGTATGTTTTCAGACTGTGTATGGTGGTTCCAGAGAATGGAAAACATTCTGGAGTTCCCCAGCTGAGATGGCCTGCAGTGTCTCACCTTATCAAGCTCAGCTCTGTCTATGTAGACAACTTCTGTTAAGCTAAGCTAAGCAATACCTAGAGCAGACTGTAAATGTCTGTGATGTGTTTTGGGGAGTTCATATGAGAAGCATTAGAATTACATATTGAATTTCATAAGGAATTCATTTCTATTATTCATTTTGAGCAAATAACATTCATTCTGCTTTTTGTGATTAAGATATATTCAATGCTTTTTTTTTTTTTTTTCATGTAGTAAATAGTAGTAGTATACCTGGTTTAAAGTTGTTTTAATATTTTCATCTGTAAAGACTAGCTCTCAATTTAAAATTAATTTACATGACAGGATTTTCTAGAATAACAGAATTTTCCAGACATGTTTAGATTACATCAGAATTATGTTACACAGATTGGTTGTGCTTTTTTTTTTTTTTTTTTTTTTTGATCCATGAGCAACATATGCTTATCCATGTGCAGACAAAAAAAGCAGAAAAGAAAAAAAAATGTTTTGTTATCTGTGCCTCATATCTAAAGCCATTAGATCTCAAAGCATTTAAGTCCTGTGCTTTAGACTGCTTATATTTCAAGGTTCTGGATCAGAGGAGTATGCATGAATCAGAGTGATGGATTTTAGCACTCATTCACCTCCAACCACAAGTGCAAATTGTACTTCTGCCGTACAGGGCACAGGGAAAGTAAGGCATAACAGCTCCTGCAGCTGACATATTGACAGATAAAACAGCAGAAAGTTTTATATTTCCATTAGCTCTTAAATTACACTTTCAGTAATGAAAGCAATGTGTCAGCACAGTTGAGTGTTCACAAAGACATGCACCATTACCATTTTCCCTAACACAATTGTATCAAAAACTTTTCAAATCTTCCTCCCCATCAAGAATACCAAACTCTCTCATTCAAAACAACTCTAGCAATTGTATCTAATAATAAACCCCGAGACAAGTAAAAGAAGTAAGCCTTTCTTGAGGATATGATTTTGACATTGCGGTGACAAGAACATTTCTACATTTTTAAAGAATTAGATTTATATTTGAAAAACTGAAATCCTATGCTGAAGCTAGCTCAAGCTTTCTAAAATGGTTACACACAAAATAACAATAGATGTTATTTCACATACATTGATGCCCATCCATATTTTCCCACTATCGTAAGTTATGCTTCGTATTGTGAGCATAGGTTTATCAGATCAACTCCTTATGTTAAAAGGAGAAACAAAAATTTTTTTTTTAAAGGTTTACTTCTTTTAAAACTATACAGCATGCAACAGTCATGGAAATAGTTATAGACTATGTAAAAATGAAAATTTTCCCTTTCATATTTTAAAAATCTTTTAATCTCTACGAGAAACTAAAAATAGCGGGGGAGGAAATCATCATATACTATGTTGAAAAACTTCATGAACCCATAAGTTTAATTTTAATATGAAAATAAAACATTGTTTTTCTACATTTTTTTGTGATTTTGCATACACATTCATTTTAACATGAGTTAACATGAGTTAATATGTTTAACATGAGTTTAACATGAGTTTTAAGTCTTGATATTTTTATAAGAAAAAAAGTTATTGCTTTGCTTGAAAACTGAGTTCAAACTCTTGATGTGAATAAACCAGCTTTCAAAACAGAGAACAAAAATTTTGTGCTAGGCAGTGCGAACATAAAAAAAAAAAAAAACCCACAAGATATATGTCTTCATTTTAAGTAAGCACTGAAAAAAATCTGTTTAAATCTTTATCTTTCCTAAAAACAAGTTTACACCATAACTTCAATATGTTGTTTAAAACATGAAGTTTACCCAGCTCCAAAGACACTCCTTTCATAGGCAGTTTAGTAAATTTTTTGAAGTTGAAGAGCAGTCCATGGGTGATTCTCATGATATCGGGATATAAATCTTCAGAGCAGATTAAGAACCTTGACTTAATCATTAACTGAGTAGAAGGCCTGTCAGTAATAAATCAAGTTGTCCAATATTTCTACTATGCAAGACATCTGAAAATTCACATAGAAATAATCTAATGTGTGTTACAAAGAAAAAGAGGAAGGATTAACTCTAGATAAATAAAGCCAAAATGTCTTCAGAATGAACGGCTTGATGTGGTTGGAGAAGCTGACAGTCTAATCACTGTGGAGGCTTTTCTGTGTCTTTTCAGATAAGACTGGCTTGGCTCAGGATATGTTAACCAGGTACAAAGCTGTTGCTTGCTAATAACATAAAATAATTTGCTGGACTGAAAAGCTTAATATGAAGTAAATTGTATTATGTGGTCAAAAACTTAGAATTCTTAAAACTAGGAAGCAACCCTCTTATTTTAAACTCCCTCACAAAAAGAATGAAACTTTACTCATTATTACTGAAAGAGAATTACAAAATTTAGTAACTTTAAACAGTCTACATAATATGTATGTACCACATGAAGAGGTGACAGAACCAGAAATTGAAACTTATAGAGAGTGAGTAATTAATTAAAAGAGAAGAGAGCGTAAGGAGAGCTATGCTCTAAAGATTTCTGCACCTGAAATGATTTTTTGAAAGGTTTTTCTTTTTTTGCTGTCTGTAGTTATCCCTTTACCTTGCAAAATTTTTATAGTACACTCAGTAGCTTCTCCTCAATATTTCAAGAAAATATGATTCTATGTAATACCAGTTTATCAGTGTTGATATTTATGGAAAAAGAATCTGAAAGGAAATACATCAGTTGATCTAATATTTTTAGGTTTCTGTGATTTATGGTACAGTTTCATAAATAATCTTTGCTAGCGAATATAAAAGGAAGAGAAGGCTAAAGGAGATCTCACTGCTGTCGGAAAACAACAAATAGGAAGGTGTAGACAAGACAGAGTCAGACTTTTCTCAGGGATTCACAGTAGAAGCATAAGAAGCAGCAGGCTCTTGAATAGGCAGCTGTAATCTGGAAAATTTGGATTCAATGTATGGAAAATATTTTTACCGAGAGCTGCAACCAGTTCCCCAGAAAGTCTGTGAAACCTCCATCCTCAGAGACTGCATTAAAACAGAACTGTACACAGCCCTGAGCAATCTGCTCTAACTAGTCCAGCTGTGAGCCAGAGTTTGGACTACATAGCTCTAGGGTTTTTCCAACCTAAAAAAAAAAAAATCTACAGTTTTGTGGATATAACATCACTGGGGTCAGAAATATTACATTTCATATATTCAGCATATTCAGCATATATAAGATTATATTTTCACTAGCTTCACATGAAAATAGAACTGAATAAATATAGTAATAAATCAAATACACATATAATGATATCCTGCTTATGAAAGGCTTGATTTTTTATCAAATTATATTCTTTTTGGAAATCTTATATATATATTTTTTCCATCACTTAGTGTGTGAGTAATAGTGTATCATAGAAATTTTCTGAAAAGAAATGATCCATTGAAGAAAATCATTATCTTGAATAAAAGTAGGCAAAATAATATGGAAGTAGATTTATTTGCACAAAAAATGTATCACATTCCTAATATTAGGAATAAACTTTAACAATATAGCTATATTTAAGAAACTTAGAAAAGTTTTAAGAAAATAAACAAATATGTAATGCAAAAAAGTTTATTTGCTTTTTAATGAATGACTTTTAGAATTGTACTTTGTTTATGTTTTGCTTTCTTTAGTTTTGTTCTTTTTACTTCTTCACTACCAGTAAGGAAATATCCCGACTGCTAAGTGAGTGTGACTGTTTATGAGAACAAGTGCTGCTTGGATTTCCTCTCTAAAGAAAAAGAAAAGTGTCTGCATAGGCATGTAGGCATGTATGTGTGCATGTGTGTATCTGTGTGTTCATGTGTGGGAGAAAAAAGAGACAAGGAGACACAAGCCAGAATATTCACAAATAGTTTCTTACTTCTACATTGATAGCTTGGAAGTTCTTGAGAAGACAAAGTTTTTCAGTACAAATTTTTCTAAGCTGGCATTAAAATTGTTGGGAAAAATTTCAGTGTATCATGTTCCATCATGAACTGAGAATAACAATATGCATTAGACAAACCTGAAATCAATAAAATCATATCTTATTTCCCCCAGTTCAACATACAGACTTCAGCACACTCATGCTAATGAAAAGAAACTGCATATAGGTATAAACTAACGCTGATATTAGTCAGTCATTGTAATTCCATCAGTCCTAGTATGTGGCTTCAGCAAGAAAATTTCAGATATCCAGATGAACATAATGCTGGCTACTAGTGAAGTCAGGCTTCCCAAAATTAACCAAGATATTTGATTTAGAAATCACTGAGACTAATGAAATCACAATATCTATTGAAGCTACACAATGCCATTCCAGAGCATAGCTGCCTGCTATTAAATGAGGATGGAATTATATCTGTTTTCTAAATGGGAACATTTAAATATTACTAGTTAAGCAACTCAAAGTCCAAAGCAATAGTTGGAAAACTATCATAATATTAGTACTCAGGAAGGGCTCTTCCAATCAGATGTGCGTTTTTACCTTGTAAGCATAACCACATGTATAGTCACTATTAACACCATCCTAGAACTGATTACTAAAAACAGTGGGAGAATAACTCACATGCTAAAAATCCCTCTTTTCTAGTTTATAAAGAAGGGGTGCATATGGTTATTAGCTCACAGCTAATGAGCTATCTACATTTGGGATGAATATAGAGAGTAATAAATCCTATCCCCATAAATTCCATGTTTCAAGCACATTTTTAAACTGAAGCTTATTTCTCCAAAACTCTAGTCAGTGATCATGTAATTTAACTGAACTTTTAAAACATAGGAAAACAGAAACTGTTGATTGATCTTGCTATTTGCACATGTAGAATGCCCAGAGCCTTCCAATAATCACCTTTAAAACCTTATTATTGTGACATCTTTAAGGAAATGCAAGCATCTAAGTTGGATGAATATATGCTATTCTCTAACAACGAACTGGATGTCATTTTTAAAACAGCATTTTCTCATTAAGCAAATTTGCTGCATCTGCAAGTGGTAAACAGAGAAACAGCATGGAATGACAGCTTGACTATCATCTGATACTTCTCATATCTGAGGAGACAATGTTTTTAATGTTATTTCTAAAATAGGTTCTTGTGTAATAGAATCTGTGTCCTACTTAAAAATGACTGAGTATGTATTTGTAGAATGTAGAGAGAAATGTACATATTTATCATTGTGTTTGAATTAGTTCTGCATATTATCACAGAAAGTTCATCAACCTCATTAGTTGCAGTTCTTTATATTGTTGGATCTGTTAAGCATCAAATATTATGATTATTCCTAGTAAATTAAACTTCCAGGACTGTCTTTGGAATTATATTGAAATATTGAAGTCAACTGGCACAGAATGACTCATGTTTATATTAATAAACTCACCATCCTGACACCTGTTGATAAATGTTGCCTCCCTCCAACTGCACAAATAACTGTAAAAAAAGCACTGAATATATCCCATTGAGCTCAAAAAATCATATACTCTTACACATGCTATTTATGACATTTGTCTGTCTTTTCTATGCAATGCACAGCAGGTCACCATGATATTAAGGATGTCTTGTGCTCCATGTTTTCAAAATGGCCTATATGTTGTGTTCTTACGCTTTCTGTGATATGCCCTGGGTACATAAAGTTCCTTTTTTTGCCATTTTCAGATATGCCAGACAGCATTTTCTCTTTGATACCTCCTCATGTTCCTTTCTTTCATGCTAAATGGATTGGCGGAGCTACCAGTCAACGTCACACTTCACTTTCTGCATAAAGAAGGCTATGGAACTTTGACAAAAGGTAGGGGAAAGGACCAAGCCTCAGGACAACCACACCAGGTGGATTCCCATCTTCCACCACTGAGCATTGACAGTATTTATTCTGTGCAGAGCTTCTGTATAGATGAGCAATTTTGAATACTCTCTTGAGCGACCTTGGGCAGCCGTGCACTTCCAGAGCAGTTCCTTCCTTGCCTACTTTCAGGCAAGTAGGTGGCATTAGGCTTTGTAGCTGTGCTTTCTGTGGCAATGATTGATCAGTGAATAAGGAACTTGGAAACGGCAATTAGAACAGTAGTGAAGGTGCAAAAACATTACACCACCTCATCAATCCACATGTTGTGGTTCATGATTCATGCAACTGCCAAGACAATGCAGTACCTGAGAACGGGGAGATAAGGGAGGCTGTTTGGTGAGATTCACCCTTTCATAGACAGAGATTCACTTTTTTTCAATGTTCCCCAAAGGATTCCTAGCAATACATCCTCTATTAGAACTACCTTTCTCCAAACTTGGAGGCCTTTCTGTAGCACTGCAGAAGATTCTGGACAACATATTCTGTTATACAGAAATCTGAGTGGTTAATTCAGAAAGAAAATTGGAATAAAAAAAAAGAAAGAAAATAAAGAGAAAAAAAGGGCTTGTCCACTATGGTCGTTTACAAACAAGTAAACAGATCAGACTCTCCTTACATACAGTCTTTATCAACCTACCTGACCCCCTCTTCTGCTTATTCTTCACCCCTGCTCAGCTACATTCAGTTCTGAAACCCCTTCCCAACCATTCAGACATATGTCCCATCTTCAACAGTCTTTTATCTTTCCCTGAAATGAAAAATTGCAAACTAAATTCTTACAAATTACAATTGTATTCATAAAGTCACAGGAAACTGCAGTGCAAGTTAGAAGCAAAGGATTAAAAAAAAGGAGGGGAGGTGAAGTGGTTAGGAGTGTGTTTATTGATATCAGAAAAGCCCACTGCTCAATAAAAACAAAAGCCAAACATCATACACTAAAAAAGGATAATGGTTGTGTTGGGAGCAAGGGGAAGCAAATGCCTAGTCTTCTATTGTATTTTACAACCCATGTCAAGATGAGTAGCATAGTGCTCACAGTATTAATGTGTCCTGAGTTATGTCTCCTTGAGGGAGCCAAGATTAAACAGAGTTTCTGATCCTGCCCTTTCAAGGGCTCCAATGACTTGAAGAAGCTCATTGTTATTTTACTTCTTGGTTCACTCCTTTACTTTGACTTCCACATGGTACTATCAAGAAAGGTCATCATAACTGATCTCTTGTCAATCCTCTCTGAAAAAAGCCTAGACCTTGTGAACTATATGAGCTATATATCATGAGCTGACAACCCATCCCTGTCTCTGCTTACCTCTTCAGGTAAAGGGTAACTCAGGGTTAGTCCCTTTTTGTGCCCAAGACATCCTCTTCACCTGTCTCTCTGAAAGAAGCACATCAGACAAAACATATCAATACTTGTTAGCGTATGGAGCCATTTAGCACAGTTTACAGTGACTGGGACCATTTCTRAAAGACTGTTAGAAATTACTAGCTTTGTGGGGAGGGTGTGAAATTTAACCATATGTATCCAAGAAATACTGTACCTCTTTTGCCTTCAGGCTAGCTCCTGAACTTTCATTTCAGATGTGTAAGCATAGACGTAGTCAATGTGGAAACAGAACACAGCTATCTCTCCTTCTTCTCTCTTAGTGTGCTTTAAAGTGTCTCAGCTGGCCATGGTTTTTTTTTTTTTGTACTTACCCAGATCTACATTAGAATGATCATCTTCTCATCCACCTTCTGATTAAGCATGATTAGCTTTCTAATATTAGTATGTGTTCCTCTGCAGCCAGTTGTCAGGTGAGAAGGTTATCAACCTTTATAGAGCCTTTTTTGAAGAACATTCTGGACAAGTAATTCAGCATTTAGGGCCTCTCAAGTGCTTGATGCTTTAAGGATGATCTCCAGTATAGTTTGACCCTGCTCAAATATTTCTCAGTTGGGTATCAGTGATCCTTCCCAGTCTGTCATGTTGATATCATCTTGCTGTTGCAGTTCAGAAAAGTTTAATGCTATAAATGTTGGCAGACATAGCTTGTGCTCAGAGCCAAGCTGTTTAATTTGCCAATATTGAAATAGCTGAAGGGAAATAGGTGGCACACCTATATAAATTCTTGGAATATTACTCTTTAAGATGTCAGACTGAGTTCCTTTTCCTCTTCTTTTCTTTTTCTCCTTTTCTCAAAAAAAAAAAAAAAAAAAAAAAAAAAAAAAAAAAAACTGAAACTAATGTCTACCTGTGACAGATGTGCTCCTTTCCCAGTTCAACCTGACATGTAGCCCTATTCAGTTGCTAACCCCAGCAATTTATCTAATCCTGGTAGATTCCTGATTCCTTCTCCCAGTCAGACATCAACATAACAATCCTGACAGGGAGATAAGGCTAATATACTAGCCAAAGGCCCTTTGAAGTAAAAGAATGACTATATGTCAATCATCTTATCCCATAAATACACGGACAGCCCAAGAGCCCCTTGAGCTCTCATTGCAAGACAGCGGGCTCCATGCCAGGATCTCACCTTGAGCAGGGATGCCTCTCAAGGCTACTCCTCGAGGCTGAGAGATCCCTTTCCACAACAGATTCATGGTAAGTGACTATAGCACACTCTCTTTCTGAACTTGTAAACTTTACTTTTTAACTGTGCACAAAATCCCTTAGTCATAAACTGCTGACCAGGTCTGGGTAGTCCAGTGTGGGATTGGATCCAGCCACACCCAGACTCCTCTCAGAAGGAGCTTGGAAAGCAAGGGGGTCCAATCGGAACCTCGTGACTCAATGGGACGGTATCCAAGATAATTCTGTATTATTTTAAACTTCCATGCAGTGAATAATAAGCAACCTTACCATAGAATCTCGTGAAATCATTTTCCAAATCAATAAACCTTATTATTATTTCTTTCATATGAATGAAGTGCATTGTGTCACTCACCCTTCCACCACTTGTTCCGTGACACTATCTTACATTAAAGCATCCAGGTTTAAGTTGATGGAATGAAGAGATAGCAAACACATAATTCCTTTTAGTAAAATAATTCAGATTTTCTTTTTCCATTGACAAATATGTGTGCTTAATTTCCCCTTTTAATTTGACTGGCTATAATTTCAAGCCTCTAGTTTCTATCATGCGTTATGCCCTGGGATGAAACAGCATTTTAGTATTCCTACGGATGTGCTGTAGCACCTGTAATCAGATTACACTATCTGTCTTCTTTTTGATTAAACAGATATAAAACTCTTACTGGAAGGTATTTCTTCTGTCCCTTAAATCATTTTTGTATGCTCTTGCACACCCCGTCAAATTTTTCTGACATCTTATTTCAAAGTGAACTGCAGAAATATATGAGGAATCCAATACAGTTTTATATACAGTGAAGCTAAAATCATTTCTATATTCCTGCTCAGTACTAACACTTTATATCCTGTGATTCAACCTCATATTTTGTCACAGCATCACAAGTTACTTTAAATCCTTTGAGATGTGTTACTTTTTAGCATCTATTTTCCCATTTTACAAGGATGGTCTGAATGTCCTTGTCTCTGAATGGTCAACTATTCTTGAGATTATATGAAAAAAAATTTTGTTAAATAGACTYAATTTACCAAGTAAACCAAATTTCTCCACATAACTATCCTTTCTTATTTACTGCTTATCATCTTGCAGTAATACTATTATTTCATTATAATGTCTACAATGTTATAATAATTACAATAGTTATAACATGAAAGTATTTTTTCTGCAAGAGTGTTATCCTTATTTTCATATTGTTGTTGAGCAACATCAGGCTTTGCAGCAGCCCCGATAGACATCTACCAGCCTCACAATTTTCAATCATAATTCCCCACTATGTTTTTGAGAGCAATCTCTTAAACAATTTCCTGTAAAATTATTGGTAGTCTCTATTTTGTGAATTATATATCAGTTTTTTTTTTTTTTTCTGCCATATATCAACCAAGCTTTCAAGAATTAAATGAGATCTGGATGACAGCAGCTGTTCTCTCTAAAATCTGTTGACAAGATTTTAATTCTGTTCTGTAACTTTATTCTCAATCAAAAGGTTTGAATGTAATTTTTTCTGTTCTCCCGCC
>NW_020454494.1:1628827-1779696 GCF_003342845.1 Nothoprocta perdicaria
CAGCTGCATTAAATGCTTAGCATTCTTGCTGATAAATATCCTGATGCTACTCCTTCACCCAAAAAAGTTATCTAAACTTTGTTTTTCCATCTCTGTTTTGAGCATACTAATCACTATGCTAATGGTTTAAAATGGAAAAGTAGTAGTAACTATCTGTTGTGTTCCAAGAACTTTCCCACAAGAAGGTGCTGGTTTGAGTAATGTGTCAAAATACAGAATGATTTGCATGGTAAGTCCTCGAGGAATTTATAGTCTTCAGAACAAAAACATTCTTCTTACCATAGTATTTCTATCAGATTAGCACAGCTGGCTCTCCAAACAGCTTGCTGGCCATTGTTACTCTTAAATGCAAATTATTTTCTACCTACCTTTTCTTTATAGACTGTGGACACATAGCTTGATCCTGAAGCTTCCAACATGCAGCAGGATACACCTAAGAGGTAGGCACTGCAAAAGTGAGCCATATTCCCCTATGGATTAAGCTCCAAGCATATTTAACATTATTATATATTTACGCATTTAAAAATATTTATATGCTTATATATACAAATATGTGTATAACTGTTTAGGGGTTATCCTCAACTTGCTTATATCATATATAGTCAAGTTTTGATAACTGGTCAATAGGCATAGGTCAGACATCGTATAATTTTGTTATTCCAACATGAACTACAATCCTGTACCATTTTTTAAATACAGGTTGTGTTCACCATTGACAAGTTTTTGAACCTCTAACACTGCTTTACAATTGACTT
This sequence comes from Nothoprocta perdicaria, assembly GCF_003342845.1. NCBI lineage: Eukaryota > Metazoa > Chordata > Aves > Tinamiformes > Tinamidae > Nothoprocta > Nothoprocta perdicaria. The sequence goes on from NW_020454494.1 coordinate 1,629,583, forward strand.
CATTTAAAGTTAAGCCTTCCAAAATATAAAAACTGCATATTAAAACTACATTTTTTTCCCTTTTGTGCATTATGGACACATGTTTAAAAGTAAGTTATTTTCCTTGTTTTAAGGCAGTGATCTGCAGTAATWTTTTTCTCCTTTCTGTACTTGTTCTTTTAAGCACTGAATCAGATGCATTCAAGTTCCTGTAGCTTTGAGTCAGTAATCATGCTAAAGCAGGTAGCCCAGTATTTAATGTAGTTTACTGGAGTTTGAAATTAAAATCGGCTTTGGAAAGTGTAATTTCCATTTTGAGCAAATCATCCTGATAGTAGATGCCTTGATCCTTGCGAGAGTGTTTATGACCTTAATACTGCTATACAGCTAACAGATACCAGCTGAAAGGCAAGCAGTTTTGCTGTTTGCAGATCCTGAGAACTGCGTCCTATGTAACTTCATGTCCTCAAGAAAAATCCATTTCCTAGAAATGCTTTGTCTAGAACTCAAAATTAAAACCACCATGCTATATATTGTTTTCAATAGATCACAAGGGGAGAAACAATTTTCAAAGGCTGATATTGCAGCTCAGCAATACTAAAAAGGAATATTGTTCACTTATTACATACTAGACTATGGTTTGGAATAAGACGTAGAAATCATGACTCCCTGTCATAACGTCTCAGCATCTCCATCAATGGTTTTAGTGATTATAGCTTATTTTAGTGTCAGAAGAAAAGTCACTTTGACTCATTTTGAACATTGAGAGCTTTAACAACTAGCTGTGAGATATATTTTCAGAAGGACAGACTATGAAGGACATGCATACACTCCAAGTTTTTCTAAAACTTGAACCAGTTGTATGTTACCACTGACTCCCAAACAGAATAAACAGAATATCCTTGAAACATGATTATTTCTAAAGCTGTCAACAGATAAATCAAATATATAAATCTTTTACAGTGATACAGATTTAAATGAATAACAATAATTTTGCTTAGGTTTCTGGTCTTGAYGAAAATACTAATATATATGCAAATCTTTATGTATATCAGCATGTTCATTTCAGTAAAATTATGTATGTCTACCTGACTGCAAAACCAACTCACAKATTTTAGAACTGGAAATACCTTTGGCTCCAATTGGTCCATCATTTTCACAGGTAGGATACAGGCTTGTGCGAAAATAAGCAGGGTAATCTTTTATAAAACAGAATTGCACATTCGAATGATAGTTGCAAATAAAGCTGTAAACAAATCCTATGTCACCAGACCTGAATATTTTTACCAAATAACAGACRACATTTTTAAGACAAAAATGATGAGATTAAGATTATGCTATACAATCCAAGTAATGGAAAATGGATATCTGGGATTCAAAAGAATAATAGTAAATAGAACAAAAGAGTTGATAAGAACAGGTCACACAGTAGCTGGAAATCTAAAATTAAATATTTAATTAGAACTCTGAATTTGCTTTCAAGGTAGGTGGCATTGCACAGGCTATATTACAATCTTTTATATATATTTTTTTTTTTTTTGCAAAAGAGAATACTGTTTATTTTTAACAGGCCACTTTAATATTAATACATGTGTGATAGGATCAGAACTGAAAATCAGCTAAAGATGGTAAATTTTACATTTTTGGGAAAATTACATTTTTTTGTATTGTAAAAACATTTATTTTTAACAATTTACCTACATTAATCAAAAAAGTACAGCATATTTAATAATTTTACAAATTCTTCATAAAAAATATATCTCTGTACAAAAAGTTCTTTTGCACCTACTTCATGTCACAGCAGCATGTGGTGAAATGGCAGAATGAAATACCGGGAATGAAAATTAGATTGATTTGATCATAATGCCGGCGTCCTTCCCCACCCACCCCCGCCCTCACCCTCCCACTTTTTATTTTTTTTTCTTTTTGTTTGTTTGTTTTTAATAACAGCTTTTTTTGTTTACAAAATATTTTACACAAGAAAAAAAATTATTGCAGCTAGCCTGGAGAAAGGCAAGATGTGTGATACAAGCAGCAGTTTTTAACAGCTTTGAAGCACATAACCGGTTTTWAAAAAAAAATCTATAGCATGTATTCTTAGCCCATCAAAATGATCTGGTCCACACTGGGGGAAAAGTCTTCTGCATATACCTCAGAAAGCAGATTTCCTGGCTGCCATTACCTGGCCACTGTATGTTTTAAGAGTCTTATTCTGATGAAGCACCATATATGACTGCATGCGTACACAGCCCTCTTGAAAATAACTGCAAGTAAATGAGATCCAACCTCAACAAAAGAGCCAAACATAACAGAAAAGGGGAGGCATTTGAGAGATATGTATAGAACTGATAAAACTTTCCTTTCCTTAGACTCCAGTTTGGAGTTGCTGTTTAAGAAATACTCCAAACAAATGTCTTAGGATAATTTGTCAGTATATTCCAATTCTGAGTGTCCTTGATTCAAAGGATGCCCACTTGGGATAGACAATCTCATGTAAAACCCCATGGAAGGAACCAATGGAGAAAGGGTTCACAGGGTCTGGACATGTTATGTTTATAACATAAAAGATCAAATAATTTAATGTTTTTAATTTATAGTATCCTTCCTCTACTGCATTCCTCAGTGACCACAGAGAGAGAGGTGAGGAGAAAACATTGTAAGGACAGGATAAGATAACATCAACAATAACTATTTAGCTATCATTTTTGCACTTACTTTCAATGTTCCTTTTTTTTTTTTTTTTTTTTGACATTGCCATTGCCACTTCAGAAAGACTTCCAAAGCAGTAACGACATTTTTGAACGCCTGTCAAAACTTTAATCATACAGGTTTCCTCCCTGGCCCACTGCTCCTAAAGAAGCTCTTCATTTACAGGGCAGTTTCTTGTGCACTGGGGAGGATCAGGACAATGACTTTGATCTGATGACTTTGTTATTTTTCAGGAAATGTCAAGATCTCTGAGATGTGACAGATAAATGAAACTACACACAAAAGCCTCAAAAAAAAAACAGAAAAAAAAGGAAGCCCAAAACTACCAACAAAATGAACAAGGAACTTACTGGAAAGGATTATTTATTAAATTTTCTTCAGAGTTGCTTGCTCATATGAAGAACGTAACAGCTGGAGGCCCTGCATTATTGTACTATATTGCTGATATTTTTTCTTTAAATGGTGTAGAGTTGCTAAACTGACCAAGAGTTATCTTGAAATTTTCTTTCTGTTCAGGAGTACTAGTTGAAAGAATCTGTTAATGGGCTTACACTTTCTTTTTGGTTGGACTTACATTTTCTTTTGGTTTTGTATGTAACAGCCAGACCTACAAACATAATGRGTTCAGAAACATTTTTCTTCAATTTTTGATAGTAAGTAGACATTAAGGCTGTTAGAACTAACTTAAAAACAAAACAAAACCAAAGACCTTTGCATTTCTAGAACAAAAGCAAAGCAATGTCCTCAGTTTCCAAGTGCAACATATACGATTAAGACCAAATTTTGTTTTTCTTTTTGTAATTTCCTAATCTTAAACAGTTATTTAATTAATCTTCCCAATGACATCTTTTTGTTTTCATTCAATAAAACCTCTCTAGTTCTAAAACAAATGTTAATGACTTGCTCAACCACACATATTTACAAATGTCAAACTTTTTCTGTCAAACTGTGTAAGTACAAAAGCAGTAAGCAGTGTGTTTAAAAATCTGAAAAGAAACAGAAAGAGAATATAATTGAATATTTCCCTGTTTCAAGTAGAAACTTAATGACAGCTTGTTATAGACRATTCGCACTGGGTTTACATATGCTACTGAAATGTGTTTTAGTTCCATGTAACATCAGAAAATGATGTCATATTACAGGAAAAATGAAAAATAAAATGCAAAAGGGAAGACTGTATTATGAGCACAGGCTCACAGGCTTTATGAGCTATCTAAAATAAATTACTATTCACATTTGTACATGGCAAGCAGCAACAGCTGCTAACCCCCCTGCTGTTAAATAGTATGATACTGACAATAGTGAAAGATGACCGATTCCAGAAGAAAACAATATTGGCAATGAAAAATTCCAAGAAATGGGCTCTTGTTCTGGCTGAAAATATCCAGTGACTTGTAATCATGTTTACAGAGAAATTTAGTCAAAAATTGACAAAAGATATATTGTCCTTTATAGCACAAGATTTCACTTGTGCTAAGCATGGGGTTCATAATTTAATATTCCAAGTAAATTTATTGTGGAATGCTTTGCTTGGCAAAGAGTGAATGTCTATATACAATGGACAGTGTGTATAAACCCTGTATATTTTTACCAATATCTTAGTCATCCATAACACTCTAGTGCAAAAAATTGTGCATTAATATTTTGCAATATAACAGCTGATTGGGAAATCGGCAAACTGCCCTATGTTTGAGATACCATTGAAATCTTGTTAAAATTAAACATACAGTGTAAAGCATTTGCGCGTGTATGCAACCTCGAGGAAGGTTGTCTTCTCCTTCAAGAGAGCTTTATTTCTTCAGAATATTCCTGTTCTTGGGGATAATCTGTGGTGTTGTCATTTGTCACAGTACTCAAAGGATTTATCCAAGTGCCCAGAAGAATGCATTGAAAGGCATCCAGCCACATACAAATATGAAAGTCTGAGGCATTAAATATGACAAATTGGCATGACTCGGCAGTCTTCCTTAAAGTGTGCCTTGCTTTGAAGCAGATGCAGCCAGGCATTTTAATCCAACTTTAGGATGAAAAAAAAATTCTCTGTCTGATCCCCAGAAGACTGACACTTTTTACCAGAAAATTTAGCTGCATGTAGGCTGACAGAAGATGTTAAAGATTACAGCAGCAAAGCCAAGAGAAGAAGGGAAACTGGTATATGGCACCAAAGGAATTACTGCTTGTCCATCAGAGGTATGGCTATGAATCAGTCATATTGGGCACTGAAGGCTATACCACTGTACAAACTGTGTTCAGAGTCGTATCAAACCTCACAGCCTTTGCCTCTGTGGGTTTTAAGTTTGTGTCATACATGGGATTTTCAAATGAAGCCTGTCCATTACTGTTTTCATGTCCAGCATAACCATTGTACTGTACTTTTGGTCTTGTTCTGAAAAGGATAGAAAAATATCATTAATAAATATTAAAAATACAAATTCTACAAATATTGCAGGTTATTATAGTGTTCTCATCCTATTTACACAAATTGTGTGACTAAATCCAACTGTAAAAAAAGGATGTCACAGGGACATAACAGCTGAAGGAAATACGATTTTCAGAGTATGAAAAGAAGAAAACAAATTCATATTGGACAAACTAATATTACACAGCATACAGATAATTCTGGCAAAGTATTGGTATGTGTTTTTCTGTAATAAAAATTGTCTTTATGGCCTGTTGCTACTAAAAATGGTAGTCAAAAATAAAACAAAGTACTACAAAAGTGCAAACAGAAGTTAATTTGGGAACAACTAACATTTTTATGTCAATAGCAACATTTTATAATATTTTCTTGTGAAACTGTCATTTTTAAATTACTGTACTCTGGTCATAAAAGAATTCTTATATAAAATGGAATTTGATTCCAATTATACTAAATTGTCATCTTACAGATTTTTGAATTTGTATTATGGTCTTTCTGAAGAGTTGATTTTAATGTCAAAACTACAACAGCTTTTTTATCCAGTTTAATTTGACCGTCACCAAGCACGTTCTAATTTACTTTCCTGCAGATTCCTGGACATTTGAGAGCTTGTCCACACTAATTTTTATAGTATGTCTAGGAAAGTAAGTAGATCACTAAAGATATTATACTATTTTACTATTATACTATATTATACTAAATTAACCTTACATTCTCAGCACTTGCTATCTATGTATAGAAATATATTAAAAGGGCTCTGTATGTAATTTCATATATTTTTCCAGAGCAAGAAAAAAGGCTTATTTTTTTCATAAAAACTGAGATGCTGTCTTCATTCCTGCTGCAGTCTGCCAGACAAAGGGACTGACTGAAACTATGTATAAGAGCTCTRATATACCTGGTTGTAATTAGATGATATTAGTCTGTCATAGGCATAGCAGAAACATCTATAAAATTGTCCTCTGAGAATACCTTCAAATTTTCTGATATAAAGGTACTCAAGTGGCATAATTACTATCATATTTTCCTGAAAACTTCATGTGGCTATTATGATCCTAAATGTATCTCCAATAAACTGTCTTCAAAAGCCACATGTTCCCCATACTTTGTCAGAGATAATAAAGTTGACATGCAGCTACTTTAATTGCCGACCAATCTCCCCTTTTGGAGATTTTAAGATCTCTGACAATACTGACTATTGCTTAGTTTCACGGCATGTAGTTAATACTTCATTTTCAAATGATTCCCTACATCAGTAACCAGTTTCTTAACTTCTTGAAGATATCTCAAATATGACACTGGTTAACCCTCTTAAAACTATGGTTGATTGGAAGAATTGACTTGGAATGATTGGAAGAATTGGTTGATTGGGCAGTGAGAAACCTCATGAGGTTCAACAGGGGCAAATGCAGGGTCCTGCACTTGGGGAGGAATAACCCTGGACACCAGTACAGATTAGGAGTGGACCTGCTGGAGAGCAGCCCCGCAGACAGGGACCTGGGTGTCATGGTGGACGACAAGTTGACCATGAGACAGCAGTGTGCCCTGGTGGCCAAGAAGGCCAACGGGATCCTGGGGCGCATTAAGAAAAGCGTCTCCAGCAGGTCGAGGGAAGTGATCATCCCCCTCTACTCAGCCCTGGTGAGGCCACATCTGGAGTACTGCGTCCAGTTCTGGGCTCCCCAGTACAAGAGGGATGTGGAGCTGCTGGAGAGAGTCCAGCGCAGGGCTACCAGGATGATCAGAGGCCTGGAACATCTGCCCTATGAGCAAAGGCTGAGAGAGCTGGRTCTGTTCAGCCTGGAGAAGAGGAGGCTGAGGGGGGACCTGATCAGCGTGTATAAATACCTCAAGGGAGGCAGTGGTGGACAGGGATAGGACTAGAGGAAATGGCTTCAAACTGAAGCATCGGAAGTTCCACAGGAACTTAAGGAAGCATTTCTTCACTGTGAGGGTGACAAAGCACTGGAACAGGCTGCCCAGAGAGGTTGTGGAGTCTCCTTCTTTGGAGATCTTTAAAACCCRCTTGGATGCAGCCCTGTGCCACGTGYTCTAGGTGACCCTGCGTGAGCAGGGGGGTTGGACTCGATGACCTCTGAGATCCCTTCCAACCTTYGGCATTCTATGATTCTATGAAAATAATTAGCAAATACAGAGGAAAGAAAAATAGTCACTGAAAGTTTTAGCTAATGTGCATTATCTCCTTATTCAAGTATCTAATCCATTTAGACTAGATTAAGGTATGCAGAACTGCAATGATGCTGCCACTTTGAACAGAATGACTAGAACTTTTTTTGAAGATGAAATTTAAGCTTTCTTATATATATATATGCACTATATATTATATATATAATATATATTTTTTTCTACAAATAGAAAAGAAAATCTTTACCACCTGTAGATCATATAACAAACTTCATAGAACAAAATGTGATCATATACCAAAATTCATAGAACAAACTGCAAAAAGAATCTCTTCGATCACAGTACATTTTTGTTGAATTGGCTTGGAACATGACTTCCCTTTCTAAGGGTAAGAATATCTAAAAGAGATGTTCTCTTTATGTTCCATCTCTTGGGTTAACCTGAATCCCTTGCCATTCCACACTGTTGCCAAAGTCTCCCCCACTGCAGGAGCTATTTTAGAACAAAGATCTGTAGGCATCAGAAAGTCTTCCAATAACAAGCACAGAGCTCTTCTTGAACAGTCTTTTCAATCAAAGATTACATCATATTTCAAGACATGTACCACTTTATGTGKAGTTCACAAGTTTAAGCCCCACTGCAATTTCCTCTTCCCCAAAACATCTAATGCATGTAAGCAGACAGCCAAGTTAAGAAACTATATCACAGAATCACAGAATGGTTGAGCTTGGAAGGGACCTCTAGAGAGCATCTAGTCCAACCCCCTGCTCCAGCAGGAACATCTAGAGCGCATGTGACAGGTTCCAGGCAGGTTTGGAAGATCTCCAGAGAAAGAGACTCCACAAATTCTCTTACACATCATAAGCTACTGAAGGACTTCAATGTGATGGTGTGCGTGTTTGTATGTCTATTTCTTATAATTACAAATTCCTTTTGGTATCATGACAACAGAACAAAGATTTAGTAGTGTGTTAGTGATATCACTCTTTCTTTCAAATGTCACTTTGCAAACTGCAAATAACATATGGAGTACTGTGGCTTAAGAAAAAGAAAATAAAAATAATAAAAAAAAAGCTATCCCAAACCAGCAATTACTCATAATGAACAAATTTTCAAAAAGTACAGATGTCAGCTCTGTCAGCTTTTAAATCACATTTCAGACAAAATGACTGGATTTATTCTGGCATTATCTACTCAWATATGTAAGTTTCATATAGGCTGAAGTGATGCCAATTCTAGAAGGAGCATTCACTAGCTTACTCAGCATGTAGTTTAAACCATGTCATTAAGGGCTGTTTCCTTTCTGGATTTATGGATTTTTCAGCTTGTATAATTAATACTAATATGTACTTTGAAAGAAGCAATATATATCCAATTTAGTAGAGCACTAAAATGAAAGAATATAATATGTGACCTAAGATTTCTATCTATCTGGTTCAGCCTAACAAACTAAAAAGGMTTGGATAAGTCTTGGATCTAGGACCAAGGATCTTTGCATAAGGATCTTTGCTCTTTATCACAGCGACTCATTTTTCTAAATGCTCACCACTAAAAACTCTTCTATACTGAACTTCTTGGTAGGAGTACTTGAAAATATTTGTCTTTTTCAAGTAAAGCTATTCTAGAAGGCTTCAGCATTGTGTTCCCCACTTCCACCTATCAAATAAAAACAGAAATCTTACTAAGTTATTGAACAAAGAACATTTACAATACCTGTGTTTGTAGAGGTAAAATGCAAACCCTGATAATATTAGAGCAAAGAATGGTACCAAGATGGCAGCTGCAACAGAACTGCTGTTTGTGCCATAGTAGTGATTTGAAAGGTCTGTGTCTGCACTTAAAGGACCTGAAAGAGAAAAAAAAGGACAGAAGTAAAATTTCCAGGTTTTCTACCTTACAGTTCTCCCAACAAGAAAGACRGAAAACACAGAAAGACAGAAAGACAGAAAAAAAACACTGTCTTGAAAAAATCATTCTAATTTAAAACATCAACATGCAGTTTGACAGTATAAACCTTGGTAAAACTATTTAATAGTGCATCAGTAATAAATATCAAAATGATTTTAAAACAGAAAGTCAAATAATCCTTGTGCCACCCAAATACCATGATTACGAACTACATCCCTCAGTYGTCACTAATTTAAGTAAGCCATATGCCTTATATAAAGCATTCATCTACATTCATCTACAAAAGATGAATAATACTGCAAAGAAAGTGTTCAAGAACACATTGTGCCTAAATATTCAGCACAGAAACAATAGGCAATGACACAGTGTATCAAACATGAAAAAGAAAGGGAGAATTGAGGCAACAGTGATGAGACACATTGGTTCTGCCAGGCTCAATAGCACTCCCAAGACTCTGTATCTGTGTCGAGACTGCTTTATAATCCCTTTTTAAGGGTGAGGCATGAACATGCTTTATAGCTTGCCTCTGGCAGCTGCACTGCACTGTAATAAAACTCAGATGCACAGAATGCAAAAGCTGCCACCTGTGATATGATCTAGTCCGGTCTCAGCTGTAGATAGGCAGGTAACCAGCACCATAAGGCAACCTGTGGAAACCACTTTACCATCTGCTTAGAGACTGGTTAAACTGATTAAATAGGCATCCATTTGGCAATTCAAACAGTGAAGGAATAAAAATAATTTTATTGCAGAAACAGAGAGTGATCGAGCATGTTTTATTTTTGAGCGCCAACTCTGTGTTGCCCGTTCCAACACACAGCTTCTAAGAAGAGTAAGTAAGCTTAAGKTACATTTCCTATCCAAGAAGATAAAAATGGAGTAAGTATGGGGCTGAGACAGAGATTTGCACCAGCTATTTTGGGCTATTTGTGATGGTGTCAGTAGGATATAACAYGATAGAATGGTGATTACTACCAGTACACACAGTCCCAAACATCCTGTTTCCTTCAATAGTGGCAGCAGTATCAATCAGTCTTTTTAAGACTCTGGCACAGACTGATTATGTAACAGAGACAGCCATTGTGCTGCTTTGAGTAGTCTAATAAACTATCTAAATAAGGCACAGAACTAAAAAAGAAACAATATTGCTATGATTTCTTGTAGTTCAAGTTAAGTGGCAAAAAGGAACCAGATAAGTCTTTATTCTATTTTCAATAGCTAATATTCTACTTTTTTCTTGTGCAATTCATTTTACAAAGTATTTGAAGTCTAATTCTGAGGTTGCGTATATCCTGTTTGATTGCAGAGCTTTTTTTGTGGATAGTAGAAGTTGCATAAAGTGATGTGGAGTGGAAGGTTTACACCCTTACACTGAAATGTGAAAATTTTGAAAATGCAAAATTTTAAATACACATTTGGCCTTTTGTGAAGTTCAATTATTTTAAGAGCAGACCAATTCCACTATAAAAATGTATTTCACATCCATGAATCTGTATGTGATGTATTCATCACTTATACACCAAGATACACTTTTTATACACTTATACACAAAAGTCACATTTCTTATTTCCTGTTAATTCTTAGCTCAATCTAAAAAAGCTAAAAAATTGTTTGAATTAAAAAAGGAAATAGAAGTAGACCACTGTGTTTTCTCACAGGTAATTTATATAGGAAACAAATTATTTTGTAAAGTAACTTTATCTTTTTCATAAAGTTATAATTTTAGAGAATTACATTAGTACACATAAATAATAGAAGTTGGGATGAACAAGGCCAACATTTCAGAATAAAACCTAGATATGAGGTATAAGTTTTAAGCAATTCCAGCAACACAACAGCCAGGGGCAGACTTTCAACCTTTAGAAAAAAAAAATATTGAAGATAAACAATTTTTTTTTTTTTAAAGGACCACAGGGACTGTTTATTTGTTAGAACTGGTTATATCATTTTGTCCTGCAACTTGGACATGTCAAGTAGATTCAGATACAGGTCTTTTGGCAGACCAATAACAGAGATCTCTTTGCCTTTTGGAGTCTTCTCTAAGGCTGATCATTACCTCAGCTGAATATTCACTAAGGAATAGATTTAAACAAACAAACAAACAAAAAAAAAAAAACAGACTATCCTTGAATTTAAGGAGCATGTTAAGACCTCTGCTTTCTCTGTGTATCCTCTAAAAGTGAGTATACATCTGTGTATGTAGCAAGTTTGCTGCTGAAATGTCAAAAAAGAAGACAAGAAGCCCTCAATCTAAAAATCTAGGCTTAACAAAGACACTTCAGCTTCTGTTATTAGCTTTGGGAATGTACAAACTGAGCTCACTCTGGARCTCTCCAGATGATACAGATGTTTTCCACCAAAAGAAGAGAGATGAAATTAACTCTCATTCTGCTTGTGTTGCATTTTCCACAACATGATACTTGTCTTCTTGCTAAAACTGGTGAATCTAAATTTTGACTAGCTAGCTGAAGAAACTTACTTAAGAAAAAAAAACTCAAACGTACAAATGAATCCCCACTGATTTAACAGAATAAATTTTGATGTTTACTTCTACAGTGGGGTTGTTAATGTCAAGGAGAAAAGGTAGCTCAGATATTATGGTGATAAGGATTATATAAAAGTACACATAAAAGTACATATATAAAGTATATAAAAGTACACATTCTTATGTCCCACATAAGAATTTACTTTGAAGATTAAAATAGTATTGGGTGCCAGTAATTGGGAGTTCTTATGCTGAGAGTCCAAAGAGTAAGATCTCTTGTGATTAAACCTATAGAGCACTTAGCACAAATGAGGTCAACATGAGCAAATTCACAAAGTAACTGTTCTCATAGTTAATAGAGAAACAAAGTAGACAGGAAATTTAGTAAATTTTAAAGGATATTTGGTACCAATGCAGGTACTCTCTGCATTACTTTCCTTTTGCAAAGGATATTTATAAAATGCAGATACACTCTGATACATAGTCTGAGCTGCTTCTCCCTGTTATCCCAGTGCTTTGTTAATATATATATTGTGCTCAGACCTCACATTGCAATAGACACACGATATCATCAGCAGTTGGTATTTGTTGAAGTGGTGTTACGAGTAAAATAATTAGTTTTTCACCAGATGCTAGAACAATGCTAGAGTCCATTACTCTCAATCATTCATTACATATTTTTGAGAGCTGAGGAGAATGCTATCTTAATGTCTACACATTCCTAAAAAACTCCCCAACAGAAAGAAGCAAATACTCTAAAAATTTTGCTATTAAAATCAGTGTTGGTTCTGTCTTTATGATTCTGATTGCAATTTTTACAGTTGAACAGAAAATGGCTTGGCTTTATGAGACATGCCTATTACTTTCAAAACAACAGTCACAGCAAAGCAAACACTTGTAATAAAATTCTCTTTGAGCATCCTGTATTCAYCTTATTAGGCTGTATGCTATAAAATATGAGATAGTAGCAGGGCAGAGCTCAGTTAGGTTGTGAATTTTTCAAATATGCATATTTTACTGAGTATATTGTACTAGCAATGGCATGAAATACTCATGCATATTCCAGCTAGAAAACTGAAGGAGTCATTCGTTGATTTCACCATTACAGGAGTCAAAAAAGATGCATATTGCATTTTCATAAATGTATTTTACCTTGTCTTTGGAGCATAAATTTTCCGAAGTCTTTTCCATGTATATCACCTTGATAAGTAAAAACACCTCTTTCAAGCCCTGATGATACCTAAATATGTGGAAGCAAACACAGAAAAAAATTCTGGAACAGATAAATATCAAAATGCAGCCTCTTATTTTGTAATCTGACTTAAAATAAGTACAAGAAGTCCAAATCTATTTTTTTTCAGATTTATATTTTAAAATATAAATAGCTCTTTTGGTTCTACAGAATCATTTTAATAAGGTTTCAAAGTAACACCTGGAAAAAGTTAAAATTATCTTACGTATTTTGCTGATTCTTAAAATGTGTCAGATGATATGCATAACTGAATTAGCATATTCATTTAGAGATCCACTGTATTGTCAGTCCTTTAAAATATTTTCCATATTTTAAGCATCACAAGGCAAAAAGAAATACTGCAAGGAATGAAAAAAACTTCCTATTTCTTTAAGATTAAATGAAAACTTAGAATCAACACTTGATAAATATTGAGCAAATAAAAAAACACATAGATGCAAATTCTAAATTAAATCAATATTTAATTAAGGTATGTCTTTACACTTCCTTTTATATTAAAAAGGTAAATGGATGAGATTTACTGAAAATCTCAAATCTCCATTATTTCTCAACACTGGAAAACTACTCTATCAAATGCAGTATACCTTATCCTCTCTCTATAAAGATTTGAGTATTCTTTAAAATTAGAGTTTTATTTCAGTGAACTTTTGACCAAAAAAAGACAATACTTCTAAAATTAAAATCCCCACTCATGTGGGGACTGACTAGCAAAGCAAGTCAAAAGCATGGAAATAAAAAAAACAAACCACATAATTTCCTAGTTAAATAAATTAAATGGCAGATTTGGCAGATAGAGGAACATGTATGTATATTGAAAAAATAAAAAAAAAATGTGATCTCTACAGTGATATCAAGATTGCTGCTTTCCACATCTATAATATAAAATGTTGGTTGTACAGAGCTATAGTTGCAATTGTAGTTTTCTTTAAGCTTTAAACGAGGAGGCTTTATCAATAGAAGTGTGATTACTTACATAACCATCTAGCGACCACTTCTCATTTTCAAACTTGCTTACAAAAATGTCACTAGGTCCTTTAATCTGAAAAACTTTCAAGAGTAAATGGGCTTCTTCTTTCTTGTAAACACCTGTTAATAAAAGGGGAGTAATATACCTTTTAAACAGTTTTTTGAACCAAGTTTTCTAATAGTCTTTCAGAGCCCAAGCATATTTATTTTGAATTATTATTAGAATATATTGTGGAAAAATACTCTGCACTAAAAGAATGTTATAACTTGGATAAAGCAGTATTTCATTTCAAACAATTTTATTTTACTCCTTTTTTGCCCACATTTCTATGGAGTTTAATTTTACATGAAAGTAGGCAAAATATGAGTCTTTTCATGCACTATGTCAGTAACTGAATAAAGACAGAATTCCTTGCCTGCCACAGTAAGACTGTCGGTTTGAACTGCATAAATATAAATTTTAGTCAGAATAGTGTATTGCTACRGTAAATATCAAATGGTACTTGTGGGAGTTTGTTATGCTTTTTAGGGCTTAATAAGGTAGAGACTTTAGCGCAAGTAGATGATGTAGTATAGCATAGGGCATAGAGCTTAGGACATGGCGCTCGGAAAATCTCGCGATGTCACGGGAGGTTAGGAGCACAATTAATTTATGCAGTTTACTGATTACCCCATGCTATACAAGGCCGGAAATAGAAATTAGTCTCTTGATTGGGCAGTAGGTGAGTCTCCGCATTTTACTGGAGTATATAGGCAGACTGAACAACGCAATAAACGCCATTTGCTGCATCCTCATATCAGTGTCTGTGCTCTAGGGCCCTGGGGTGAGGACAACCCCAGGTCAGTCCAGCTAGTGAACGAGGCTTGCCGCCCCCATTCGGCAACAGGTACTGAAGAAAGTTTGATATTTGGCCGATGGCTAGTGAAATCTCTCTATATTCTTGACTTACTCTTCCATACTTTTAAAAGGTTTTGCAAGACACTAATCTTCATTTCAAATGTAAGTGAGATCAGAACATTAGATCAGAACATCACATTCAGTTTTACAGAAAAGCCCATGTTAATCACTATTGAATAATGAAGCTTTCAACATTACAATTCTTAAATTGCTGTACACACTCTATCTACCARTTGAAAACTACCTATGAGTTCAACATATGAATACTAGCCAACAACTTTTGTTTAAAAAGYAAACAAAGAAAAAAACCTACCTCAATATTTATTTGAAATATAAAGAAAAAAAAAATCAGTAACCACATATATTGTCCGAGTCCACTACATTCAATATTTGCAACACTTTTGCAAAAAAAATGTGCTGAAGAGATTTTTAAAGAACACATAAAGTTTTGGTTTCATTTTGCATTCTGCAGAAAATGCAACAAAAGTGAMCAGGCAAATAAAGGAAAATGAGAGCTGTTTTTAGCATCAATTACTTGACCTACCTGATAGTTTGATTTGTATGTTGGATGCTTCAATGAAAGTGGCATTCACTTTGCTGTTTGTAGTATTGAACCAATCAACAGTTAGAGTAGCTGGCTGTCTTTTTCCTAAATATTCATAAAACCCCTTCCACAGTGAATTTATAAAAAACACATCTGAAGGAACTAAATGAAAAGTGAGCAAAAAATAGAGCAGTAAATAAAATAATAAATTACAACAGAGTAACAATCTTTGCTATCATGCTCTTCCATTTTTTATTGCACATTCAATCTACTGTTTTTAACTACATTTAGCAGGAGAAAAAAATGCAACAGTGAGGGAAATGTATTTAACAAACTTTCCACACAATTTCCTATATTGCACTTGTCCATTATGACATAAATCACAACGTCATATCGCATGCACATTTCAGCAATTGTTCCAAAYAAAAAATATTGAGTTCTATTATTAAAGCCTTAGAATAAGATGAAAAAAGAAGAATAATATTCTGAAGTTGGGGACTTCTTAAAGTGTTTGGTAGTCCCCTTTGTTTAATAAATATGTTAAAGCAGCACTGTGTGTGATATACAATCACTGTCATCTGATTCCAAATGGAATTTAGCATAAGATGCTATCAATCTTTTCTTGTACTCTGCATCTATTTTTTTTAAGCAATACTATTGCACCTGTGAATGGTGGAGATGTTTGAGTAAGGTACATTTTTGCTTTAAAATAAGTGTCTCTTTTTCTGAAATGGCCATTTCCCTTTAAAGAGTATGAAGCAAAAAAAAACTATAAAATAAGGCATGTGTTACTTGTGGTATTTGAGTCATTTCTTGGACGTTGCTGGAATTTTTCCCCTAATCAGAAAAAAAAATTAAATTTAAATATATAATATAGATATTTAAATGTTGTATTTTAAATATTTGACTAAGTCATCTACAGAATAAAAGTGCCTCTTATTATTCTACAGTTTCTGTACTATGTGTATATTAGTTAGAAAGACTTTTAACTTTTACCTTATAGCTAATCTAATGCTTTGACCACCAATTATAACTCRTAACTGTACGTGGACTACCATCACTGGCTTAGTATTTACAGAATTTACATCTACTGCATACGGCCAGATCAGTAGAAGACAGTTTTTCCAGTCATGATTTTGGAAAAGGTTAAGTGCTGAAGTCCCAGGGAGGGTGTTGATGAATTACTGAAAGGCTCTGATCCAAATCCTCACAGTCCTTAAGATGTCTGTTTTTAGCAGACACAATGGACAAATGAAGGAGAAGAAAGTGAATTGGGGATTATTACACAAGTGCTGCACTGCTTGCTCACTCTCTGCACAATGTTAGAAAGGGGAAATCCATGGCCATTACTTAAAATAGCTTCCTAACTACTATATGAAAGACTATCCAAAACAATGAGAACCACAGGAATCAAAGGCAGCACTGTAATTCTTAAACTTAATGTATATTGTGAACATCCATTATTTGCAATTTATACACTAATAAAAKTCACAGTTTATTTAAAAAAAATAGTTATAATTGCTTATAAAAATATTAACTGTAGCAAGAACTATCCACTTAATAAACAAATAAGAACATCATTTGGATTCAGAAATAACCAAATACGGGAAATCATAACATTATTCTGTTACACAAGTTCTAGTTCAGAAATGTTAGCTTTATGCCATTTAAAATATACATATCAGCAATAGTGTTTTACCAAAAGCCAAAAAAACAGGATAAAGAAAATGCTCTGAAATAACTTCTTTGCTTAATATAATTCACAAGTTTAAAACCTGTAATGATAATGTAGATAGGCTTTTAAAATTTTTACTTGACCTTAAAACTTTTCCTTTTATTTACTGTAATTTATTTTTAGTTTCACTTCTCGGCTTACCATCATAGTAATGTATAGTCACAATATTTCATTTTTATAATAGATGCTTTTCAAATAGTCCTGTTAAAACTGGCCRTAAAAGACATCATATGCTGTGAATTGATACCAGGACCCTCATAGTGCATGTATTTGAATACTTGGCCAGTATTTTAATTTGGCACACAAACTTTAAAAACCATGTGGTAACAGATTACTGCATACCTTAGCTGTGCAGTGAAGTGAAGACTCCATTAAGTGAAGACTGTATATTAATTATGATGAATGCACATTATATTTTGTATTTTTATGTGTCTGTAAAAGTGATGCATTTGAAAGGATCTCAGGGATGGCATCACCTAACTGACAATCTTACTAACAGTCTCATCTAGAAGGTTAATTATGAACAGACTTCTTTTTATCACATGTATTCTACACAGCCTTTCTGTGAACTGCTATTAGTGTTAAGTATTCATCTCATTTTCCCTAAAGTCTGCATAAAATTAGGATATTGTATTGCAAGTTCATTTAGGTGGTGAAAACTCTATAGTTAAATATGGCAGTTAAAAAAAATTAGGCCTTTCATATTTTGAAAGTGATTGAATCTAAAAAGATATACCTAAAGGAGTTCTCAAATGTATTTGTTCCTTTATCACTAGCAGAGGAAAAGATTAATTTTTAACATGTTCATGAAGGGGTATACAACTGTGGCAATAATATTTGCCTAATACTAGTGGTCAATACAATTAGGAAGCCCCATCTGAGAGCACCTTGAGAACTGTTTTGGAATGAAGGCCAGCCAAAGTGCTAATACGGACTTTTTCTGTGTGATAGTTTACAATGATTATAAGGCTCTCCATTATAGCAAAATTTCTGATATAAAACTACTTCAGATCTGCTTCTTGCCTGCATATAGTTTAGCCTTTTGGCTTTGTATTTTTTTTTGGTGCAATTTACAAAATTGATACTGTAGGAATTACTATAGACAGATGCTCCTTGAGAAAGCATTTCAGAGAATAGATTTTACATGGTACTGTCAAATGAATGCCCTGAACATTTCTATTTGTTTAAAATGAGTAATGAAATATTATAAGCAAAATATTAAAAAGAGTTTTATCATCCATAACAATCTTGGATGTAAATCATTTTAATTTATTTAGTTCTAAGACTTTTCTTGTATACAAACCTGGAGTTTTAGTTATTGTTTCATTAACTTCTCTCACTCCTTTACCTACAAGTAAAAAGACAAATTATCATTTTCATGAACATATTTGTTTTTTTTTTTAATAGAATGCTAAAACAGTGCCTGATTGATGCAATTATTCCTTATTTAATAAGCTATATTTAAAACAGAAATAACTGAAGTTTTGAATACATGTTCAGACTAACCACTTAAACAGCAAAAAAAAAAATTAGAAAATAATTTAGGAAAATAATATTTTTACTTAGGTCTATAAGTTTTTATATCAGTCCCAGTGCTATAAAAGAGAGCCTTATACAGAGGACAAACACTAGGTCTAGTTATGCATAATAACATAATACTATATTAAGTATACTTAACTATAATACTATATTAAGTATAATAAAACATTATAAAGATGGATAAATTTATGACGCAAACCAGCAAACACCGGATAGCTGAATTATGACAACACGTACTTCTGACATCGTCAGCAGAGTTATGTCCATTGATCTCATCTCAAGTTTGGTCACGTATTGATAATTACTTTAAATATACTCATGCCTGATAGTCAGATGCTCACATTTTTTTTTTCCTTTAAGATTAGAAATGGTCAAGTGCTAAAAAAGCACAAAAACTGTGAGCACAAGAAGAATTTTATATAAAGAATATAAGTCAATGGAAAAAAAATATCGTTTAATTGTACAAAAACAGTAGGAAAGTTCTTCTGCATTTTATCTTAAAAAAAAAAAAACAACAAAAACACATACAAGATAATTTATCTTAATTCATTAATTATATATATTATGCATGAAACATCACCATTTGGGGAACTAGCATAAGAAGATAAAGCTCTATTCATAGGTAGTGTGTCTTGCCAATATTAAAATAGAGTAGCTTACTCCTTATTTTCAGAAAAAAATGAAAAACTGTTCACGCCTCAAATGGATTTTCAGTGTTTTCATATATTAAAATTAAACATTACGTCGAGTCTTACCCACAACGTCTGACTGTTTTTCCCTTATTTTTCAAACATAATAATTCTAAATAATAAATAAATAATTCTAAATAATTCTAAAATTTTCTGGGTAAGGAAACTTATAGCCATACTTACTCGCATGTAACTGCTCACTTAGCTTTCATAACTATATTCTCAGAGCTGTTCTACCAAAATTACAAKAAATTTGCATGGGTGTAAGGATAGCACAAAGACTTATTTTAATTTTTTTTTTGTTGGTATTTATCTTTTTACCTCAGACAAAAAGCATGCAATGTGCCATTAATGAGAATCTAAATGAATGAGAATAAATCTAAAAATAAGCTTCTTCAAAAATTATCTTTTGTTCTTGCCCCAAATCAAAAATGATATATTAAATAKTAAACACATTGAAGACCTTGAAATGTGCTTTGAAACTGTCTCAGAAAGATAAGGAAAATGTAATTAAAATTCTCTATATTATATATTTTCTAGTATTTAGTTCATATAGTATATATTTTATATTATTTAGGGGTTTTTTTTTGTGGTGTTATGGATGAAGATTTGTATGTGTACCTGAACATTTATTCATACATACCCCCCATATTGCTCTCAATCAGCTCCATGTACCATGTTCACTTTGTTATTTTTTAATTGTTTCTTTCCAAACGTAAAAGCTGCTGTGTCATATGCATTTGTAAACAGTAATTGGGCAAATTCAAGCATATTATACAACATTAAAATGTAAGAGAAAATGAAATCCAACCAAGTAGGGCATAACATATCACATGAGCAATGACTTACTTTTACAAATAGGTGATTTTCCTGTCCATTTCATATCTGGTTTACAAGTCCGATGCTCTGATCCACCAGCAAGAAAAAATCCTGGCTGACAGGTATACACCAAAGTATACCCTAAAGTAGGAAGATCAATTGCTTTCACATCAACATGTGCTGGAGTTTCTGGCTGCCTGCAAGCATGAGCTGCAAACATTTTTTTTTAGAGTTAGAAATAATGATGGCAGTTTTCCACATYGATTAGTGCATGTAATTTAAAATAAATGCATACCAAAACATCCCTTTTCATTAGGCAAACTTCATATGCCTTTTAGAAATGACAAATAGCCTGCATTTATAAGAAGCAATTATACTCTGAGTGTATGGTTTTGTTATCATAGGAAGAAGGAAATGATACGGTAATGTATTTTTTAACAATACATTAAAACTAAATCATAATAGCAAGGCAAGGAGGAGTTAAAAAGAAGAGAAGCCGAGACCTATGACCATGAATTATCCTACTGTTACAGCTCCAATTGTCAATTCCACTCAAAATTTTAAACAGTCTTGAAAATTACAGAATGATTACAGCGCTAAATAAATTCATTACAATTTTCAAATGAAATAGAGGTTCCGCAGGAAGATTTGTCATAGCACATTGATTATAACAGATAATGTTATAATATCAGTATGCTTCTTTATTTGTGCTCCATGATATCAACTTAAAACAAAACAAATACTACATGGGATAAGAATGTAATGTCACTCTAATGGATTTCTTCTAACTTAGATTAGTATATTTTAGCAGTGGTTATTCAATTTTCTACAACTAATTTAGAGATATAAATATACCAGTCACTTATATAACCATGCAGTGGCCAGAAATGCAGAA
Organism: Nothoprocta perdicaria; assembly: GCF_003342845.1. Classification (NCBI taxonomy): domain Eukaryota; kingdom Metazoa; phylum Chordata; class Aves; order Tinamiformes; family Tinamidae; genus Nothoprocta; species Nothoprocta perdicaria. The sequence continues at coordinate 1,650,565 of NW_020454494.1, forward strand.
TTCAAGTTTCGCCCACAAAATGCTAGTCAACCAAATATTCCCATGCATTCTGAATCACACTTTCTGCTATTAATCCAATAAACACACAGACAAATCAGATTAACTTTAGGCAACAAATCTAGTGGAATTGATGAAGACTGATAATTTTTCAGCAAAACTGACAGAATTATGATTCCCACAGAATCCTCAGAAATAGAATTAAAAAAAAAATCAAAGTAGGTAGTCCTAAATATACCTCCATTCTTAGAAAAGGAAACGAAGAAATTATATTGCATATTGCTTTTAAGCAAACTTGACTTATTGTGACATGATATTTTGTAAGAGTTTCCACATGAATCGACTTCTTTAACTCTCAAAATTGCACAGCATGCAAACTATTTGAACAAGAAAGCCACACTTACGAATACACTCTGACTGTATGCCACTCCAGGTTAAGTTAGCAAGGCAAGAACGGGTGGTAGATCCTTGAATATGATAACCTTTTCTGCATCTGAAAAACACTGTGCTCCCAACCTAGGGACCAAAATAGAATATTATATGAAACAAGTACTACATGCAGCCAGATATCAATATAGTGATAAGATATTAGAGAGATTTTTTGTAAAATAAATGTCTTCTGTTTAACAGTTCATAGAAGTAAATATTTTTTATGACATGAAAAAATTGAGTAGTTGATCCTTCCTATTTTTATTTGAAAGCTGTAAGTGGAAGAATGCGGACACAGCTGCAAACATGTAAAAGAATAACATCCGTACTTTTCAATTCATTAGTTTGTCAGAGTGACAGAAGCAAACAAATGACAGGCTGTATCTGTTGTACACTGTTTCACATTCTTCAGTAGGATTTAATCATGATATTTATTTTAAAATTTTCATAACACATGTCTTTATTATAATAGCCTTAAGACAAAAAGGGACAAAGAAAAAGCTATAAAGAATTGTTGCATCCTCAATTAAATTCAATAGTGAAAAATCTGGGGCAGGACTTTTTACATTTCATTTGTTATTCCAAACTACCTGAGTTTTACTTGAGATGTTCAACTTATAGACTGATGATATGGAAAGCCCTTACTATGGTCAATTGTGAGAGGACTTTTGTTCTGATGGGTGAACTGCAAAATAAAACTTTTTTTCTTTTAGAAGAAGAATAAAAGGAACAAGTAAATAAACCCTCTTTCTTTACAGTTCCATTGAGAAAAGAAAAGCATGAAATCTGGAAAAAAATATTGCTGTGATGAAGTAATAACTTACATAACATATGAGAAAGAAGATTGTGTGAAAATTTCTAGTAAAATGTRCTTACTGATGGTACTGAAAAATAAGCCTCCAGAACTATCCAGGCCTGCATACTTGAGGATGTGGAGATGACCACAGAGAAAGTGGTTTATTTTTGGATAAAACAATTTGGCCATAGACATGATCAGGTAAAAATAAAAGTAAGTATTTTAAATATTATTTGGTATTACTCAATTTATTAAGTAAGATATCACTTGGAAAAGTGCAAGTAAGCATGTTGCTAGTGAACAGTAATCAATGAATATTAATAAAACACTTCACAGGAATAAAAATCCCTGAGAGTTATATAGCAGTATAGATATATAATGCAAAATTCACAGGGAAATTTCAATGGACATTAAAAAATAGCTAGTTTATGCAATAGAATGAAAAAGAGAAGTCAAAGGGCAGTATTTGCAAAAGTGATTACTTAAATACATACTTAGTTACCCAGAAAAAAATTATTGGTGATAGATATTCAACAAATGCAGCTGCAATTCTACCTGAAATGGCTTGGGAAATCCACTGCTATTTTTGAATGTCAAATTACTGATACTGTACGGAGAATGATACTTATAACTATTTTAAAACATTTTCATCTCTGTGCCTTTCCAAGGACACATAGCATGTCTGTATCAAAGACAAGAATACAGTGTGGCTGGTCTTGATCCTCAGTCATCTTGTTGCTTAAAAATTACCCACTATAGTATCTTAAAGTAACAATGAGTTTCAAATATTTCCTCAGTGATCCAGAAGGCATGGAAAAACTAAATGCCTGTGTTGATGGTTCTCTTTCTACAGGAAAAAAAAAAAAAAAAAAAAAAAAAAAAAAAAGTAAAAATAAAAGCAGTGCACTCTTTGTAAAATATTTTTGGGAAAATACTGGAAGCATCTTTAACACTTATAGAGCAGTGAATCACAGTTGCCACAAAATCAACAAAAGCAAGACAGAAGTGATGCTGGTAGACAGAAGAAAATCCTTCAAAGATCTCTTTCCTGTCATTACATCTTTCTGCTATGAGGAAAAACTGTTAAAAGCTGATTTATAGAAGTTTATCTAAGTAATACAAACTGGAAGTCTCAATAGTCACATATGCCAAAAATACTACTTTACTAAGTAGCAAACAGACAGAAGTCAACATTTTGTGCCAGATTCTGATCTAATTCTAACTTTGCATCCATACACAACTTTTGAGAGTGTTTGAGAGTGAATGCAGATACTTAAGAAAGCCAAAGTGTACACACTGTAATAGGTTCAGAGAYAGGAAGGAGACTCAAAGTGTCAGTATTTCGGATTCCAATCACTTATATTTATACCTGAAGAATCTAACTGCAAGGGCTAATCAATGTAAACAAAGACTAAGGATTGATCAGCGTTGATCAATCCAATCGATCAAAGACTGTCCCTCAGTCATTTTGAAAGTAACTTGATAAATAATATCCTATAGGAAATTTGGAAATTATAAAATGGACATTCATCATAAAGAACCTGAATCCAAAAGATGATGGAATAATTTTATCTTCCTCAATTGTGCAGAAAAAATGTAAGCATCAACTGCTACTTTAGTAAACCACTTGAAGATGTTTTTTGTCAAAGACTACATAGCCTCTGGATCAGACAGGTCTTGGGATGTTAGGTATTTACTGACTATTCATCAGTGTTTGAAAGAATTATGGTCTTAAAACAAAGTAATTACATCATGTCATATCATATTGTGTAATCAATTTATAAATAGCCCTCTGTATTGAATTCTCCTAAAAAAATGAATATATGATGTATTGCAAGGTTATAAACTTGTTCTTTAACCTCTATGTTAAAAGATAACTCAGAATGAAGCCTGATTTTTTATTAAAAAGAAGTGGAAATTTACTAAGGTTTACAATAGATTTTTTAGCCTATAGGTAATTTAATGTATTTGTAATGATTAAATACATCTTCATTTTAGGAAGCTGACAAATAAATGAAAGAATTACCTCATAACCTCTGGAACTGTTTTGTATTCCAAATTGTGGAGTACCAGGGTCTGTACATGTATTGTGAGCTGGATCTAACATAAAATGTGAAACATAAAGGATATTATTGTATGGAAAGAATAATCTAAAAATGTTTTCAAAGATTAAGTCATTTCATCAATATCTAGTTACTACAAGACTTGCATTATTGATGGAATGAATGTATTGCTATATAATACTACTTCAGATTAAATTTCAAAGATAAATTACATTACTTTGTTTCAGTACATTGATATTATTTAAATGACATTTTTTCAGATATCTCTGGCATTGTAGACTTTATAATTAGGTTTGTATTCATTATTTCCAAGCCTATCCCTTGAAAACTTTTTGAAATCAAAACATATTCATTCTCCTAAAGTATTATTCACAGTGTGCATGGGAAATACTGAGCCAATTTGGGCAAACACTTGTGTCCATAGGAGTTACAGTCCAGTATTTCTAATAATCTGATTATGTTATCTAATATCTGTTATTCTAATATCTGATTATGTACTAAGAGCCTATTACTTGCATGTCAGTCAATAAGAAGCTGACAGTGCTCAGCAGTTTATTGAAATCTCAAAAGATCAGACTCAACACATTGCATCCTTCTGAGCTGTTCAAGCCACTTTTGCGAAGTCCATAGAGCTTTTGATTTCAGACTGATTTTAACAAATGCCTTTAACTCTACAGTGACAGAATATGGTATTTAATTTACTAAAAAGTCTTCTGTGTATCTAATGATTCCAAAAATAGAGGGAACAAATTTATGCATTTGCACTTGTTGACATTCTGCATTTCCAGCAGACAAGCAATCATGTAAATTTACAAATGACTTCACATGTGATTGTGTTTATCCTAAAATTTTTATACTCAAAATATAACCTATTTATCTGGTTCTTTTTATACTACACAGAAGTTTTCCATATTTGGAAAGCCATTTGCTAGACTTATGATAGCATAACAGTTTATCAAGAATATTCTGAAGAAAAATAAGTAATTATTACCAATGCATGTTGGCTGAATTCCACTCCATGTACCATCTGCTTGACAGAATCTTCTTGAAGAGCCTATCAGAATAAAAGGGGGTCTACACTGAAAGCTAACTTCAGATCTGTAGGTGAAACTTTTTCCATTAAGTCGTCCTTCCGCTGGAGTACCAGGATCACCACAAAACACAGCTGATATATAAAAAGTAAGAAAGAAAGGAACTATTAAAAACTGGACATGAACAAATGTTAAAAAGTCTTCTCCATTGTTCTAGCTGCAAGTCAGACATGCTGAGTGCAAAAGTCATCTTATAAATGTTCATTCATCTCTGTAGGGTTATAGTGCAAATGAATTCTTTCTAACAAATTAAAATTCATTGTGATTGTTAAAAGAGGCATAAAACTTAACCTGAAAAAAAAAGCCTTTTTAATTGAAGTAGTTAAATGCTGATTAGATTTCTCTCTCAAAGTAGACAATGTTATATTTTAATGCTTCAAAATGTATCCAGTTGTCAGAACAGTTGCGCTCAGGTGAGTAGGCTGGCTTTTTTTGCCCTCATTACATAAAAGGAAAAAATTTTGTCAAAGTCCTGACATGACTTTGGGCACTGAAGGAGAATAGACAGTTTTAGAAGAAGCTGTAAATTAAATACAAGCCAAATATGAGGGTGTATACATCCCTTCAGGAAAGAAAAAGGAATTAAGAAGGCTATGAGCTTAAAYATTATGATTCTTATTTCAAGTTGTTAATGGAAATGAAAATGAATAAAAGAAATGAAAAATTTCAGGGAAAATTTTTAATCATGTTGGCCACATGTCAAAGCCAGAGCACCAAACAAAATTGTCAGTAAGGCAAATGGTGTTGGGTCCAATTAGATAASAGATGGAGGTGACTTTTGGAAAAAACTATGACCTTGAATGGATACAACCATTCATTTGCATGGCAGAGTATGCTTTACGGAAGAAGGAAAGAGAATCCTCCAGTAGTCCATATATTACCTGATCCGGACAAGGCCTCTTAAATCATAGGAAAGAAACCGACTTTGTCTGAGATAACTTGGTGAAGTCCATTGTAAGTACCAAGAAAACTTACGCAAACATTGTGGGATATCTCCCCGCCATATTCCTCGGCCCTCACAGGACAGAATGGCTGTGTTAGACAGCTGATAGCCTTCTGCACAGCTATAGCTCACACTGGCACCCCAGCGATAATCGGATCCTTCCACTTTCCCATAGAGTACTGGTGGAGGGGGGCCACAGGTGATAGCTAGTCACAAAAAGAAAAGTCAAAATTTCAAAATTATAGGATGTAAGACAATAGATATGTAAGACATATCTAGTCATGATTTTGTAAGTAAAATAAGATTATTTTATGTTCTACTGCAAAGATGAAACCTCCTGTATTAACAGAAGAGTTGATAATAAGCAGAAAAATTATAAAAAACAAAATAAAAATTCACTTCTAGATTCAGAGTTCCTGTGCTCTAAGCCACTAGAAACCAGAAAAAAAAATGAACATTTTATTTGGTTCTTAATCCCTTCTTTAAATATTCATTAATGATTGTTGTTCTCAACACATTATTGAGTTAGGTAAAAGTACTGTTCATAAATTTGCAATAAATACTTGCACTTTAAACTAATTGTGCAGCTTTATTTAAAGTCCTTAACAGGTGCTTTCATATTTTTGAAGGGTTTTATCACACAATGGACATTGACTTTACTAGCAATTAGGTGGATGACTCTTTACAACCCTTTGATGCAACATGAGTCTGATGGATCTATGATGTTTTCCAGCTTCTGAAAGACCACATTTACATTTATATATTGATTCTTTCAAAAAAAAAGGAAATGTGAAATGGTTCAGTGAATTCTGCAATACAGAATGTGGTTTGTCAACTATATAGACAAAATTTAATTAGTAGCCTAGACTTACACAACGCCTTAAAGCACTCTGACTTGTATATAAAGAAGATGCCCTTGGCATCTACTTGGCCATTTACTACCAGAGCATTACTACTAGAGCATACTAGCTTGGCATTTACTACCAGAGCTGCTGAAGCATTGCTCACAATATTCAACAGGTTAGCTTCTGTCTGGGACCTATATGTTAGTGCTTGTAATTAGGTATTTGCAAAGCATCTTTATGGCTATTTATCAATGACTAAAATACTTTGTTAGGTGAATCCTCTTTTATGGAAAATTTAGTTAGCAGGATCCTGTTAGAGAATTTTGGTCCTTTAATCTGAGGGAAAAGAGTCTGAAAAGGAAAATGAATATTTCATTCTTAGCATTTTTAATTAGTGCTCTGATAATTGTATTGCAAACYGGTTTGGTTCTAGTACAGTCATTAATATTAGTATTCTAACTGGCTTTATATCACATCATATGTACAACATAAAAATTTAACATAAATACTTAAGTTTGTTTTTTTTTTTGTTTTATTTGCATGTAAATTATCCCAGAGGATGCTTTGACAATTTTATAAATAAAAACATGTATTAGTAAACTCTACAGWATGATATTTGTGAACTTTTTAAGTTCAAAAGCAAACCTTTGCAAATTGGTTTACTCTGGTTCCAAGTACTATCTTTTATGCAACGCAGAGTAGATGAACTGGCAGGCTCCATCAAATATCCTGGATTGCACTGATAGCTGACTGTCTTATTAAAGGTGAAATCATATCCGAACTGAATGCCATTTGCTAATGCACCTGGATCTCCACAGCTGATCACTAGTGTAGAAAAAAAAAAAAAAATCATAACCATATAATGAAATATTGAAAGAGCTAACACACAACCATATATAGCTAATGTCCCTTTATTAGTGTACAAAGCAGGTACAATTTTGATTAATGTATTTCACAAAGAATAAAAAAAAATTGTTTCAAGCTAACAAAACCTCTATTTTTATGCTATGATTTACACATAGCAATTTTGCTGGGTCTTCTCCTTCTTCCATAATARAACTTCTGTCACTTATGTCAAATGTTGATTGCATACTGAAATTCCAATTAGTTAAGAAATTCATGTGTTTGTACTAGTGCCACTAAGCTTAGAATCTATTTTGTAATTCTAATGTTTAACAGAGAAGCTTTTTCTTGCTTAGTCCTGAAAAGAAGACTTTCTTTCCAAGCAACTTTCTTTTCAGCATAATAAAGTCAGGTGTTATTTATCAATCGAGTGGTGATGATTGATATCACCACTCCCAAGGAATGGTATCTAGCTTTTTTAAAATGTTTCCATATTACTACCCTGTATTTCTTTGAGTAAATCCCTTGTTGGGGCCCTGAGTGCAGCAACAATCTTTGCCGTTCCTTTCTCCCCTTCTTCCCTCTCAAGAATTTGGCTGCCAGGTCTCAGGCCAGCCCTGATATGATACAGTCTTGCAATGCAATATTTTTAACATGTGCCTGTATGTGTAAATACAGAAATACAGACATACAGACAAAACAAATACAGAAAAGTTACCAATCTATCTCTCTTAAAAAGATCTTTCTGCCAACATCTGGTGTGTATTAAGAAGTGCATATTGCTTTAARCACATAAAGTGTTTATGTATTACAAGAAAATTATGTATTACAAGAAAGAAGAAAGAGAGGTAAATGTTTGTGTTTTTCTTTAACCAAATTTTCTTTAGGAAGGTTGCTGTTTTTACTGCTTTAAAGGTTTTGAGGTAGAAAGTTATTTCTGACCTGTGCAGTCTGGAGCAGTGCCAGTCCATGTGCCATTGGCAGTACAATGTCGAGTAGTTAACCCTGAAGTTTTGTAGCCTTCCCAGCAGGCATAGATGACAGAGCTGGAGAATAATATTCCATCACTGTATGTTATCATACCATTGGCTGGAGTGCCAGGGTTTCCACAAGATACCGCTGCCAAGAAAAGGTTTTAGAAGTCAGTATTTCTCTAGCAGAACTGAAAAGTGAAGGTCAATRCTCTTTAAAGAGCCTACCTTATTAAAAAGTTATAGCCAATATTAAAAGAAAATGCTTAATGCTTGCATTTTTGAGTTAATATCTTACTTTTCTTTGATTAATTAAGGATGGTAAGTATAAAAAAAAATTCACTGGTCTCTTTCACAACACATGTGTAAGAAGTAAATATGATGGTGGTGCACTTGAGTCCACCTAATATAACCACAGGAGAGAAGAAAGTTCATTCAGCACTTCCTGTGTTCTGGTCAGATGTCTGCAAGCATATTTTACAAGTATATTTTTACAATATTTGCATAGCTTGAGTAAACATAATTTTGAAAGCAAGTAAAAATAAATAAATAAATAAATAAAGATGTAATTCAAATTAAACGAATGTCAAATGTTACACATCACCACTGGTAGTTAATGGCAGAATTAGTTTGAGAGTTGTAGCATCACAGGAATAGTGACAGTGCAACCAGTTGATTTCATTTACTTTTAAAAGACGTCTTTTAGCAGAAATTTATCATCCTTAAAAAAGTTGTTACACGATATATTTTAGAAAACAGAAAGAAAGGGAGGGAAAGGGAAGGAGAAGGAAAGGGCAGGGTGGGGAAGGGAAGACATAGGTAAATCCTTTACAGTTCCCTCTGTACAAAAAGCCTAGATGATTTACAGACAAGTTGAAACTCGTGCAGAGATAGCTGGTAGAGATACCTGTGGTCATTTTGGAGCAGAAAAATTCCGGGTGTCCTGTATTGCATCGCTAATCTAGTTCACAGAACACTACCAGTGTAGAGGTAATTATGAGAAACACAATCCTCATTTTCCTTTTGCCTGTAGGCCAGGAAATTCTGGTTGTGAAGCCATCAAGTAAGTATACCTTGACAGAGCTTTCAACTGTTACAGGTTTTGCTCACAGAGAGATAACCTCAGCTCCTATGATCTATATTGATAGARTGAGTAACAATCTTCCACAGTCCACTACAAACTTAACAAGGAAATGCAAACAGAATATACTCTATAATAAGCCATATTTTTAGCTGAAATACACTACTGATCAATGCACCCAAACCAAAACACGTATGCATGCTTTTCAATGAAGACGGATAWATGTGTTTCATTTGGATAATAATTTAGTCCACTTCTTACACTTACCTTAATAACACGGACACCATCCTGTGACCCTGTGACTACATTACTTAAAATTAGTAGTATATTTTTATAATAATATATATAATAATAATATATGTAATATACATATCTATTATAATATGTATATTATTACAAATAACAACTAAAATAAGAACTACTAGCAACCCCTAMACCATGCTGCCACCTATACTAGTTACAGTTCTGGGAGAATCCCGGCCAATGCAGAACAAAACCATAGACTTTACATCTTTCAGGTAGAAAAGCACTTCATCTAATCTTTTGCTAGTTATTTCATTTGGGGTGTTCTCTTGAATATCTYTTGATTTACTATATACTGAAAGCCAAAATATCACCTCATGATAGCCATTGAGCTCACAGAATGATGGAAACTCTTAACTATTTGAACAGTTCGTAACAATTTTGTCTCTGCAAGTATCTCTCAAGTTTTCTCTGTCATTTTGTTGAAAAAGCGCTGTCTCTTTCCTTGTCTTTTCCCTTGCCAGGAGGAAACATTTTATAMAGTGTTTAAAGATTTGCCACTCAAAACTGAATTAAAATATTAGAATCAGCTTGAATATTTGTCTCACTTCTTAAAGAGTCCATCAGCTATTAAGACAATACATGAGCTACAAGAGCTACTGGCAGACAGGTTTATCTCAGCTGGAGCTAATGTAATAGGATTGTTACAGATTTATCTTGTATGACCATTAAATGTGTACAATACTTGTAAGGCTACAAAAGGCTCCGCAAAAAATGTCACTGCTGCCAAGACTGGCACATCAAAAATTAAAACAATATAAAGGAGAGATGAAATTAAATGAAGTACAGGTGTTTGTCCATTACTTCCAGCTTTCACTAGCTGACCTAGAACTGAGGAGTGCATATGTGATGGCCTGAGCTCAGGTCTCTTCTGAATAGAAGTGAATAGAAGAACAGGCAGACATCTGATCTTAAGACCTSCAAAGTGACCAGAGACCCTATTCACCATGCGAAAAGTTTATTACTGCTGGTCAGCCCAAAGTTGGAAAGAAGGTGTGCTAGAGATTATGAAGGGAAATGCTATTTTCATGGCATTTGTATGCTAATTTTACTGTCAAGTGCTACTTTAATTCCATTTATGCAGATCTTCATGGTTCTATGTAAATAAGATATTCAGTGTCAGTATTGATATACATCTAATATCTACTATTTCTCTTTTTAATATGGAATTTCTTAAAGATGGAATGACAATTCTCAGAAATTCTGCAGAATGGAATTCAATTATTGAATGGCCACTTAGACCACCTCACATTTTCTCGGAACTCTATAGTTGAAAACATTTAACACCAAAATTTCTAGTGAAAATGTCATTGATGATTCTATTGACATTGTTGCCAATTTAGGGAATGTCAGAACTAATGTGGAATSATGGCTGACAATTGAAGTAACCTCTGGCAAGTTGCAGTTTTAATAGTTGCCCTTCTTTCTTCCTCCTTTCTGCTTCAGAGGAAATAAATATTGACAGACAGACTTCTGAATGTTCTTGGCTGTTATTTGCTTTCTTTGGGTCTGTGGTGATCTATATCAATTACCTCAGTAGAGGCCACATCAGTCAAACAACCAGACATGAATAAAGGTATTAACACACTAAGTGTTTACCTAGCATGTGATTCCATCTGACAGGTGGAATAAATATCAACTATGTTTATTGACAAGAAGAATGAAGACATCTGAGACAAAGACAGTTTTAAAATCAGTGTGTTTAGTCACCATGTCATTCTTACAAACTTACAAATCCTGTAGGTTTGAAGTGAGATTTTTAAGCAAAGCAAGAGCTGCTTGTAAACTGTTTTACCRCATTTTTGAAGAGGAATCTGAAAGTGTATTTGTGGCACTGTATTTTCTTCTAATTAAAGAATAAAATGTCATTAGTAAAGTATTCAATAGGGTAATGAATCCTGATGTCATTAGTACCTACCTTCACAAACAGGTTGTATACCTGACCAAGAACCATTAAGCAGACATGTTCGTTCCGTAGATCCTCTCAGCTGATAACCCATTTCACATGAGAAACGCAGAAGACTTTTTATTTTGAACTCATCCCCAAGTCTAGACCCATGAGCTGGTATGCCTGGATCATCACAGTAGCCAGGATTATTTCCTGTAAGGAACACACAGCAGAATGTTGGCAGAGATGTCATGTTTAGCTGTAGCATAGTAAGGATTCCTTCTTGCAAATTCTACCCACTGGATTGTTCCTTTTATATTTAATCACTTTTCTTCCAATGGGAGGGAAGCCAAAGGTAAAAATAATACGCCTTTCTTCTTTCTTTACCTCCTACCTCAAGTCTAAACAGAGCATAAAATATCATATAAATGAAAAATAAAACATTACTACTAGCACAAGAGTCACCACCCCTGTTATTTTTTATCAGTTATCTTTTTGGTATAAATAACATTTTCAACACATTGCATTTTACTGCTCAACTCTCCTACCAGTAATTACCTCCTAAGTTATTCCTCCTAAGAATTTATCGCTTCTTAGGAAGTTATTACAAATACCTAATTACAAATATCTAAAATGTTATTCCATCTCTAGGAAATTATTACAAATATCGTTCTTAGGAAACTTACATGTAATCCTCCTTATTCTTGATGTATATATTTTTTTCTAATAGAGATATATTTAAAATAGATATAGTGAATATCAAGATTAAATGGTAGCTGGTCGCTATTAAAAAAGGAAAGGACTCCTCACTTTTTTCCTTATCCTTTAAACTCCTGTGCAAATGTTGGTTATTGTCTTAGTGGACAAAGGAGCTGCTGTAAAAGAAGACCTCTCAATCATGTCCTGGCAGTTTTGATGACCCAAACAGTTGCTCTTTCAGACAAAGCTTCTATAGGAAATGCTATCCATGATGGCCAAGGAGACATATTTTCAATATGAATTAAAATACACCCTTCAATTTCTGTATCAGCTCCATTATACAGGTCACAAAATAGAGTTCCATTATGATCCTAAATTAATAACAAAAATATGCTAASTTATTGCAACAATCACACTGTGTTACTGTTTGTGAAGAACATTTGGGTTGTCTCAGTACCAGCAGTATATTATAGATTTTGACATAAAACTGTATCTGTTTTACTGTAACTGTTAAATCTCTTAGAATCTGAACTGTGGTTCAAAATAATCTACAGTAAATCTTCTATTTTGAAAGTCTTTGCTCTCCATTTTTAAGAATATCTACAGACTTAATTTCTATTACCCTTCCCCTTTATTTTTTCAAAGTCTGTCTAAATAATTCAATTAGCTGAATTTCATATGTTCTTATAAATATATATATATTTCATCATAAATACACAGCACAAAATCTCATATCTGATAAAACCAATAGCAAAAAAAAAAAAAAAAAAAAGGAAACGTAAAGCAGAATTGTACTAGAGTTTAAATGTTACTTAGTGATACCTATTCACTGTGGTACCCCGTTATAGTATCTAGCTAAAGAGCAATGTTAGTAAAGTAATGAAAAAAGAAAAAGAAAAGGGAAAATGCATTAGAATATTTCAAAAGATGGCTGCAAATTAGCTGAGTGGCTATTGGTGAAATTAAAATACACCTGGAAAAGAAACAAAACACAGGTCCCTCTGGAGTTAAAAAATCACTCAAGAACAGTCTTTCATTTAATTATAAGGTCACACTGAGCTGACAGCTGGTAGAGCTACCTGAACAGTGAGGCAGAGTTCCACTCCAGTGACTATCTTGTTGGCACTCTCTTGTAGCGTTTCCTATGAGACTTCGACCCGCTGTGCAGGAATAGTGAACTACGGAGCCGTATGTAAATTTGTCTCCTGTAAGAATTGCATTGGCAGGTACTCCAGGATGTCCACAAGAAATGGCTAAGGAAGAAAAGGACACACTATACTACAGTGTTTTCATGTAATAGAGAACAGCTGTTAAAATCTTTAAATGTGAGGTTAGTTCTACACACAATAAACTTCTGGATGGATTTTTACTCTTTCATATTTTTAGTTTTGCTTTGGCTATTGATGATTTACTCACTCTTACTTTCAAGGATAGAGACAAAATTTATCTTTAAAACTAAACTACTTTTAGGTTTCCTTCATAATAAACAGAGATCTCTTTTCTTACTATTTTCCACTCACTATCCCAGCTCTTACAAACTTCATTTCTTTTAAGGTTCAGAAAGGATAAACAAAACTGAGGTAATCTTGCAATGTGCTTTCATATTACATATACAATAATGACTGATAGTTTTACTATACCTACAGAATAACTAAAAGCAGCTTACATACACAAGGAGAAACAATAAAAAAAACAATCTGCAATATTATTACAACACTGTGTTGAAGTCAAATGASCAACAGAAAAAGGAGTTACTGGTCATATTGGTGAATTACAATTCATATTTAAGTTTATGCTATTGCATGTATTTTATTTGTGTAAAAAAAAAAAAAAAGCAGTTTTGGTACAGTTTTGGTACTTTGCAAGCTAGTAGTTCAGATCTGCCATATAAGGGAGCATAAGTCATCTTACGGTGTACTATAAATCATATTTTTAAAGCTTTTAGTGTAAAAGTTAGGTCATCCAATGAAAAAGAAAGACAATGAAGAGTTTTTACTTGACCATAAAGAACAGACTTGAAATGTGAACAAGGAACACAAAATAAACAGATCAGTACCTGATCTACAGACAACATATTTCTAGAAAAGAAATAATAAATTAAGAACAAGTTCTTATGGTTATTACTCTTGACAACAGTCATAATTGTATGCAATATATTGGGTCCTGTGATAAAATCAAATTGACTACACAATGCAGTGTTGACAAAATGCATTGTCCTGACCTCTCTTCACAGATGTGTGTTTCAGTTGCTTTCCCTGGGCTAGCAGAAGAGTTCATCAGACAAAGAGCAAACCAAATCAAGAAACTACTTTGGCTGAACAGTAATATCACAGACAAAAAAAAAAAATAGTTCTCTGCAAAATCCATTATCTTAACGAGCTTGCTCTGCAGGATCATGCAAATGCTAGCTCTGACAAAATTCAGGAAGGAAGTGTGGGGGTAAAGAGGAGGGGAAAGAGGAAGATTAGACTTCTGGGGAGAGAACCACACTCATTTTATTGTGGTTGAACAATGGTTTGTAGTACAGGAAATTTTCCCAGATTCAGAAGGTAGAAAGAAGCATCTGCTTTAGGCAACGCCTCTCAGAGGTGTTGTCTAGCATAAAAGGCTAGTGTTTTTTTTTTTTTTTTTCTCACTGTGAACAAGAACTGTAAAAGTGATAAAATTTTCATAAAGGACCTCATGTCCATTTTCAGTTTGAAATTTATTTTGCCTGTCTCTACAAGCATTTTGCCTTACCACTGAAAACAAACTTACACTTGAAAAACAGAGAGATTGTCATTGATACCTCTGAAAATTAAATTGTACTTGAAAGGACTTTATGTGACTTTATCTACAAATGGATAAACAGATCATTCTCGCAGAAAATGCTCTATTCATTTCAGTAAGAGTTTTATCTCAAGGACAGAACACAAAATTTGTCCTGTAGATATTGARTATTCTGATAATGTTTCAGTCCATTAGAAACAAATGACTGCAAGTCCAAAAGGTGATTGAGGAATTTAGGCACTTCTGAGACTTATTTGGAAGTACCCATGACCCCAGCCTCCATCATCAGTTACCAGAGCAAGCTTAGGACTTCCTATTTTGAGGACATGCACAACTATGACCTTATTGAAACCGTAAGGCAGAGGATGTGTAAATACTAGCAAATTTCCAAAATGCTTGATGCAGAAAAATGGGTAGCTATTTCAGGTGATTTAGATTCCTCATATTCTTCTTCTCCTCCAATAAGGAATTGTCTTAGATTATCATTCCTAATGATAATATGTAAGTAATGATTTTAAGTTTTTCTAGCTGTTTTCAGGTAGAATACTGTAAAAATGATACAGTATATGGGCAAATAAATACTTATTTTATGGCACTTCAAGTTATAGGTCCACAGATTCCTCTAAAATATTTTTTATATTAATAGCTAAAAGTTGCCGACCAGTTTGCCTTAATGATTCCCCACTGAATTATACAATTTACAATATGTTGCTCATAAAATCCAGTTCTGACCCCAAAAACATGACTGCATTTTTTCAACTTTTAGTGCCTTTGTAAATTAAAAATCAGGCACCATTGTTCAATGTTAATCCAACTGAATGAATACTTACACAAACACTTTGGTAGTGATCTRTCCCACAAGCCATTAGCTTTACAGGTCAAAGCAGATGAGCCCAACAGATAAAATCCCTTCTTGCAATGGTATGCCACACTTGTTCCATATTTGAAACTTTCAGGGTAATTCTGCTGTCCATGTCGAATAGCATTTTCCACAAAGCCAGGATCAGAACAGTTTACCACTGTAAGACAAATAGAGTGTTTATCATGAATACATAACAATAACATCAAATACAAAGTTTAACAGTGATTTTTTTTCTTATTTCACTAGTAACTTGTAACTGTACCACATTTCACCTCAAGTCTTTGATTTTAACTTGGTTTTCACAGAATCACAGAATGCTTGAGGTTGGAAGGGACCTCTAGAGTTCAACCCCCTGCTCAAGCAGGGACACCCAGAGCACSGGGCACAGGGTGGCATCCAGGCAGGTTTGGAAGATCTCCAGAGAAGGAGACTCCACAACCTACCTGGGMAGCCTGTTCCAGGGCTCTGTCACYCTCACAGGGAAGAAGTTCTTCCTCATATGGAGATGAAACTGCCTAGTTTCAACTTATACTTATTGCCCCATGTCCTGTCACTGGCTACCACTGAGGAGAGTTTTGTCCCAACTTGTCTACGTTCTCCCCTCAGGTACTTATATATATTGACATATAAGCCTCAGACTTAGCCTCAGATGTAAGTCTTTCAGCCTTCTCTTCTCTAGGATAAACAGGCCCAGCTCACTTAGTCTCTTTATAAGACARATGCTCCAGTTCCTTAATCATCTTTGTTGCTCCAAATTTTAGTAATGTTTTGGGTATTAAATTTTAGGTATAAGGCATTTTACTCAAATAAYAAATTTTGCTTTGAGAAAAGATATTGCAGTCTTACTCTAGTTCCTACAACTAGGAACTAGTTGTAGTTCCTACAACAGTCTTAAAAGTGCGAATGACTGGAAGCTAAAAGAGAAACTAGAGGAATTTAAAATCTTTTTCTCAGTCATCTTAGTTTGTCCATCTATTTACTTTTAATGATAGGAAAGCAAAACAAAAATCAAACCAGTACACGGCTTAAATCACACTTAAATAGTTTCTGTTTAAATTTCCTGTAATAATAAAAATACCAACTAACAAGAGCATTTTCTGTTATTAATCTGTAAAAGAAAATAAATCGATAATGATGAAAAATGAAATATTTAACTGTCGGGAGTGACAGAGCAAATTTGTCAAAAAGGATGAAGCTATTCTTCAGAAAGCAGTTAAAAAGCTAATAAATTATGTTTTTCCAAACTATATTTCCAGACTATATGTCTACCTAACTCATTACTTGCACTCTCAACATTTCTTACATTTCTTTCTCAAGAATCATTTCCACTATACTCTGCATTTTTCAGTTAATTTTGTTATTATCTAAACATTTTTTGCTTTTTACTTCTTTTCTAGAGCTTGAGATGTTACCTATTAAATGATTATACTTTCACCTCTGGCAGGAGGGGTGATAGTGTTATCACGCTTGTTCAATATCTTTATATTGAAAGATTGTCTATAAATATGGACTAATCCTAGTTTCATGATTGAGACTTTGGGACAGTTTTCCATTGATAAGAAAAGATGAGTCTGTACCACTGTACAGGCAACAGCAGTAGCTAAAGTTTATGGAAATTCTTCTTGATAAGTTTTGCCAAAAGTGTTATTAYGGCCAAATATAAAATTTGCTATTTCCTTTGTCATAATTTTTTTGAATCTTAAATCTATCCGCATGTTTATATATTTAAGTATGCTTGAGGATGTATATGCATGTATGAATAAATACATATACAATCTTCAAGTTAAAAAGTAAACAAAATTATACCTTCAGTGCTACTTAACATAATTATAGATTTTAAAAAAAATGTACGAGTGCAGTGTGGCTAGCAAGGGATGCATAAAGGAGTACTTCAGAAAACAATTTGAGTTGGTTGGCATACAGAACTAAGATAGTAGTTTCCCTGATTGCTTTTCACCCTGGAGACACAGTTGTAAATCACAGGGAGAACAGAAGGAGATTGCTTTCTCTCAATGACAGCTGTCAAGGGTTACATGGGAAATGAATTCTGGCACTCTCAATTTAGTGTGTTGAGAAAAGYAGGAGAATGCTTTAAATCTGCCCTGATGACTTTGGAATGTCACACCAAGTAGGTTCAAACCCTCGAGGCCAAAGAAGYGAAAAGACCATGTCAGAGTCCTCTAGGCAGTTTTCCGTTAAAAAGTCGAATGATCATCAAAAAGTACATTATTCACGGTATTTCATTTCTTGTTCTCTCTCCCTCTCTCCCTTGACAGAAACAATTCTAAACTTCTTTCTAAACTTTGATAGCTGATCAAGAGAATTTTCTAAACTTTATTTGAAAAGTATTGCATCAATGTTGGTGTCTAGAACATGTATAGGGATTACCACTCATAATGAATAAAAGTAGAATGAATAAATGTAATGTAAATGTAAAAAGTAGAATGAATAAAAGTAAAATTCACTCTGAATTTAAGGAAAATTTTAGGAGACACTGTCTATAACAAGAAAAGAAGGGACTGTCTGTGAAAATCTAATTAAAGTGTTTCCCATCTGTGTTAATTCAGTAAAGCTCAGTGTGAAGACAATGCTACAAAAAATAGTAACCACTCAATGAACTAAAAGAAAATAAAGTCAATTTACAACTTCAATTTCAAATAAATAGAAGCCCTGTTTTTTTTTTTTTTTTTCTTTTTTTACTTGAAGGGGGACTAGACTGTCATTTTAGACTAAAATTCTGCCTACATAAACCATAAAGCTAGATTTTTTTTTTAGAAACATCTAGAAACATACACATTAGTAAGATCTACCCGAAATCAGATGTCCTGATATGCTTCTGATTTGTCCAAAGTAAATTTTCACTGTAATATTGCAGTACAAATGTCTTGGGTAATAGTGTAAATTAGTGCCAATAATTTGCCACATAACAGCTTGCTATAAACAAGATGTTAACTAACATCAATAATTCCAATTAAATATACAGAACTAAGTTGACATTTGTTTATTTATTAGATGAAAGGCTAAGACACGCTCAATTTTTAATRGTACTCCAAAATATTTCTCACTGATATACAGATGACATATTCTCTCACTGTTACAAAAAATCCAGTCTTTCCTATACTGTCTCAGTGAAAAATTCTGCCTGACTTCTCAGTTAACTAAGTAGCGAATTCATCCTCTACTAAAATACAACAGAGGTCCATAGTCTGTTAAAAAAAAATCCATGAACTTCCAATTCGTTTTTCAGCTTTCCACTGGATTGTTTAAACTTCGTAATACAATAGTTCTTTTAGATCCCTAGCTTGTCTTTACTCTTTAGAGGCATTGTTTATATTTACATTCATTTATGGGCTTTTTTGCCCATAAATTGATTGATTGATTGATTTCTCAGAACATAGAAGATCAAAAATCTGTATCAAAGAAAGTAGTTTTCATTTTAAGATATTAAAGATTTTACTTGCTGTGTTGAAAAAAGTGGCAAACTTTTTCATCTGCATTCTGGAATGGGGGAAAATACCATTGGAAATATAGCCGAGTGTTTTCTAATTTATATTAGAATCTAAAAACATATTGAAATGCTTTATTTCATACTCTTTTTTTTTTGTCATATGGTGCTGAAGTTGTTTGCAAGACCTTTCTGCGTACTGTTTTCTGTTTGTCAATCAAAAAAACCCCACACATATTTTCTTCRGCATAAATTCCTGCCAATGACTTGTCATTGTAGATAACAAGTTTGGATCTCCTATCCAATAGATAGCAGCAATGCATCTTTGCAAAAGAGTGCCTGACAGATGTATCACTTTATTTGTTAAAAATATCAGTGTTTCCTAAACATGCACAGTAATACATAAAACAGTAAAACATAAAATAGATGTTTTCTTCTGCAATAACCTCAAGTACTACTCTGCATTTTATACTATCTACATGTAGAGCCTCAGTAAAGCGAAGCCAAGTCTATTATTGACTCAAATGAACTCAAGTTAGGTTTGAAGGAAAGGTGATATGTACAGTCTCTGTACATTAAAAATGAAGGTTTGCCAGGAACATCAACCCCTTCAACAGCAGATCATTCAAGGAGCAAGAAATTTTTTTTTTCTTGCATACAGATTCATGATTTATCATTAGTAATGAAGTTTAATACAAATATTTTTCACTTACTAGTTAAAAAGAACTTTTGGAACAAAGTCATATCCCAGAAGAAATGGTATTACTCCCCTGAGGCAAGATGAAATCAATTCAATATGAGGAAAAGTTCTATAAGCATTTAACTGACAGATATTTCAACTACCAACCAGGACCCAAACATTTTAATTTACTTTATGTGCAATTTTTTTATGTTTTTAAAAACATATATATTTTTTTTTAAATCATGGATGCAAAATTAGCATTTTGGAGTGTTTTTATTTCACCAACTTCATGATTTCACCAATCATGAAAAAATCACCTGATTTCATCAGGTACAAGTGAAGGGAAGTGAATTTCTTTATTAAATACAATTTAAAAAAAATGTTCTTTTTCTTCCATGTAAATGCTATAATTCAAGATAAAATTTGTTTAACTCTTATTGGCAAAAGAATAACAATTTGAACTCTACAGAAATATATGCTAAATTAAACTTTTTAAATAAAAACAATTATGTTTTATTTATATATGTATAAATAAAATATACATATAAATAAAAGTATGTCACTAATTTTCATAGAATATTGTCATAACATTAGTATTTACTGAGCAAAATCTAAATGTCAGGCTATCGATTTCTGCTCTCCATTAAATGATGTAAATGCATTTATGCTGTAAGATTGCTGTGAGGCAATTTACAGTAAGGAAGACTCTTTTCTTATATAAACTAGGAAAACACACAYAGAGAAGTGTTCTGTGGCAACTTGGTTCGTTGATACAGAGGTTTGAACCAGTCTGCTCTGTAGTTTTCTCTTTGYTCCTTTTGAAAAAACATTAAATTCTTGGGTCAGTGAATTCATAAGCAGAAATGTAGGGCTGTGGAGACACCCCAACAAGGTTTTTGATAATACATCTGACCAAGTATTTAGTCATAAACTACAAAGAATCACAGAAAGGATGAAGTTGAAAGGACCTCTAGCAATCATCTAGTTCAATCTCTCTGTTCAAAGCAGGGTCAGATAGGGTAGGCTACTGAGGGATGTATTAAGTTCATTTTTTAATACCACCATTATAGACTTTATAAGCTCTCTGGGCAATCTACTCCAGTAGAAAAGCTTTTTTCTTATATTTAAGTCAAGTTCCTCTCCGAAGAGTTTGAATTCATTTTCTTTATTCCCTTCCCTCAGTTATTTATATATAAGCTCCCTTTTGACCCTTCTTTTCTCCAATCCTAGCTTTTGCAGTTTCTCCTCATATGATGGGTGCTCCAATCCTTTAATTACCTTTGTTGCCCATCATAGAACTGCTCCAGTAAGTCTATGTCTCTCTTGTTGTGGAGAACCCAGCACCTGAACACAGTAGTTGAGATGTGACCTCACCAGGGTTGAGTGGAGGGAAAGGATCACCTCCACAATATGCTGACAGCACTCTTCCTAATGCAGGTCCATGTGACACTGGCCTCCTGTGTGGCAAGGACACATAGAGGGTCCATGGCCAACCTGTGGTTCATAAGGACCTATAAGTTCTTCTATGCAAAGCTGCGGAGTTGAATCTATAGCACATATTATCCAGAAAGCCAACTGCCTTAAATATTTTTTTACCATRAAATCTATTACAAAAAGTGTAATTCAAATTAATTTTATGCATTAAAAATAGTAAATGAAAATCATGCAGTTTTTGCCTCCGACAATCACAAAGTACAGCTACGGTCCATATTTACTGTATACATAAAAATCAATTTAATTTTAACAAACAAAATCTTACTTAAATGCATCACATGAAACAAAAAGGTGTGTTCACTAATGCTTAATGAAGAATAAGAATATAGAGGAAGAATATAGAGGAAAAAAACATTTCATCCTGAATAGGAATAGTTCATCCTGAATAGGAATAGTTTGCTAATTTCTCTTTCCCTGATCCAATATTTATACTGTCATTCTAGTTATCATCTCACTTGCATAAATTCTGTGAGTAGTGATTAAGAGAATTGCAATCTTTGTATTGTTTTAATGAGAACAAAGGATCTAATTTCTCACACACTGAGCTTGAAACTGCGTCAGCTATCTCTGGAACAATATCATGAGCTGATCACCAAAGAAAATTATTATATTGCAATCATTGCAATTTTTAACAAAGCAACAGGTGGAAATAATAAAGCTATCAATAACTGATTTTTGTTAATTACAAAATCTGTAGTCTCAGTGTTAGTATCCTTASAGCAATTCTGTATAATAAAGAAAAGCTGCTGTAAATTTCTAAGGAAAAAACATATAGTATTTACTTTGGCTTAATATATAAGCGATTATTTTTAAAGTAGAAGAAAATACTCAATACATACAAATACTGTCAATACTTAACAGTTACAAAGTTTTTCTTGAGTATTTTCTTCCACTGATGGGGTAATTATCTAATTGAGTATTACTCCCTTTTTCAACAAACTACTCAATCACAGGAGATTTATATGTTGCTGTTGTGATGGAAAGAGTTCTAAACCCAGTCATTCTATTCTAACTAATGGAAGATAAGGGAATTATAACAAAATAATGCTTTATATTTTTGGAAACTAATCTTCAGCTTCTTCATCTGGCAGCCAACATTCAAGCATGAGATACAATACATGAGAAATACACTGAAAAATTCTTAAGCTTAAGTAAAACCATAAGTCTCTTGTATGAAATTCCTTTTAGAGAATACATGTTTTTTTATAGATTTGACAAATTATGTCTTGGAAGGAAAATCTTGCCAATTTACCAATTCCAATTTGACCTAGAAAGATCTAAGGTTTTTATCACATGTATACATATCGTACTTCTTTGTATGTTCCATGCCATYAGTTCTCTCCAGAGCCTAAGCATTTTGTTTACCTGCTTTTAGTTCACACATTTGGAAATTAGTAACCTTGCTAAACAGSAGAAACAAACTTAGCCAATTGCAGCTTTGAAAAGGGAGTATAACCAGGTAAAAATGTTCAAATAGTATACTACAACTGCAATCCTTTTCTCAAGGCTTTCAATATACTTCAGTATCCCACATGCTTTATCCCAAGTAAATCTTTCTCACTGTCTTCCATCCTCTCCCTACCTCTTTCTCTCTTTCTCTTATGTCTCTGACAATTTGCATCTGTTTTATAACAAGAAAATAATTGATTTATCTTAGTGTTTCAGAAAAAAAAAACCCAAACACTTTACAACATTGTTAAACATTTTCAACACCTAATTGGAATCAGTTTTAAGACAGAATTCCCTACTCTTGCACATGCTATTTTAGGTCATACAACATAAAAGTATTAGTCCAATGGACTGATATTAATTGTCTGATAAAGCTCTCTATAGAGCAGATCAAAGGTTTGGTATTAGCTCTATATTCTACAATAACAGCCAAAGTCTGAAGAAAATCAATAAAAAAGTGCCCACAGGAAAAAGACTAAGAATAGGGGGAACCTGATCTGATCCTTATTTTCCTTTACAATATCCCAGCATACAACTCTCCACCTCAAAGGATCCATAAACCAGATAGAGGCTCAGTAACTTTCAACTGATTTATCTCCTACTGAAATATTTTTTGTCTTTGCATCGGAAAAACTGGTGCAATTCAACCCTTTTTATTCTCTCCAATGCACTCCTGGCTTTTAGACTTCTATCATTTTCTTTCATGCCTGCTAGTTAATTCTTCTCTGATACTTCTCAATTTCTTCATAAAAAGCTTTTGCATTCCTTTGATCCCAGCTGCTGCTTTTTCTTAATCTCTCACCATCCTTTATAAGATCAGAACTGCATGTTATGATATTCAAGATCTGAGTAAATCACTGATTTAGGCAGTGGCATAAATTAGTAATCTTAATTTTTTTCCAGCACTATACTACATTCTGGAGGGGGCGGGGAAAGGGGCATGTGTTTCAAAGATCCTTGTTTATTTCATTATGAGATTATTTTATATCTCCTTGAGATGAGGTAAGTCTAGACAAACAAACAGACTACTCTACTAGCAATTTTATCCTCCCATTTACTGGTGTTTGAGTATATCATGTACCTTTCAAACCAATTCTAACAGAAACCAAACCTACTGGAAGAACACAGGATTTGTTTGGCTGYAAAACCTTCAACTCTTACTCAAATGCAGGTGGAATACTACTAAATCAGTAAAAGTTACTGTATAAGTTTTCCCTTTCTCTAAATATTTTTTAATACTAGGACARAATACATTTAGACAAGCATTATAATATGCATAAGTAATTGCTTTGTAAACAGACATTTCTTTTTAATTCTGCTTTTGTTACTGGCATCTACATCAATAAAAAGGAAAGATATAATGAAATGTAAGAATTTTCTACTTCTGCAATTACAGTGTTTCTAAAACRGGTTTTTTTTTTGCCCTTATATGTGTGATTTGATACACAGGTTTCTTCATACCACAGACCRTTGCTTCATTATTCTCTCCAAAACATCTCCATCTTACACAGAATATAACAGGAACCAATTTCAGGTATGTCTTCACAAAAGACATTCAGAATGAAATCTAGTATTACTACGTTATTCTAGGCAAAAATATCAGTTTCATGTCTACAATGAAAAGTCTTCAGGTATTGCTAAGTAATAGAGAATAATTAATAGTGTTTTGATGCATGAATATTCATTTGCATRATTATGTTTAATAGCAGTAATGGAGCATTTATGGAAACTGTACTCATGTGCGGCTAAGTCATTCTAGTTATCTGACTGAATTCTTAATTTAATATAACTTCTGTGATACAAACTAAACTTTATATGTCTCTAAACCWAATGCTAGAGACTGCAGTTTGGGAACTTTGAGGCCAAATACTGGAGAAGCAATGCTTCACAGATCTTCAGCTAAACCATTTTTTTCAACATAAAAATGTGAAAATTTCATGGAAAGTAGACAAAAAAAATCYTAACTGCGAGTTTTCATAATTGTATCCCAGTGTTTCTTTTAAGGCAAGGGAAAGGATCATGACTGAAATAATTCATTAAAGAGTAGAGAACAGGAAAGTTTCCTACCTCGGCAGCTGGGTAAAGGGCTACTCCACTGCCCATTGCTTCGGCACTGTGCTCGAGAAGCTCCTTGAAGTAGGTACCCCGTATTGCAAGTAAAATTTACAACATCATTTAAATTGAACTCACTGCCATTAGTCACTCCATGAGCAGGATTCCCAGGGTGTCCACAAGTGATTGCTGTTGAAGCAAAAATAAGCAGGCTAGCATCTAAAGGACAGGTACCATCCTACGGAACCACTTGCAGGCTGGATTTTTTTTTTTTTTTTCTATATTTTTTTTTTATCCTGAATTTGTACTTTCATCTGTTGCATTGATATAGACAACTGAAAAAATATAGGACACATTTATATAGATTTTTAACTTGCAAAAGCAAACATTCATATTTACATAAAAATTTTCAGAATCTACATAATTTGGAAAGTTGTAATATACATAATTATATACTACACTTTGCATTTTGACATTGACCTGACATGCATTACATTCTGAACAATTTTGAGATTTTACTGTCTTTCCTACTAATGCCGATAAAAGAATAAAAATGGTAAAAGAATTGGGGGGTTGGACTCKATGACCTCTGAGGTCCCTTCCAACCTTTGGCATTCTATGATTCTATGAATAAAAATGATAAAAAGAATAAGAATGATAAAAGAATAAAAATTAAAACAACCTCCCATTTGCTCCAGCCTCCCTCTGCCAAAATAATCAGTTTACTCATTTATAAAAGATGATACAAAAATTATGGTGGCAAATTCCATCCTTCAAAGTTGTTGATTTGTTTGCTAATATATTTATAATTTCTTAAAGCAACAGAGAAATCATTGTTGGTAGCAAATCCTTTCAATTGTGTATTGTGTTAATCATGTTTACATTATATTAATAAACTCTTAATATGGACATTCTTTAGCTTTCCACATAACAACATATTAAATGCATGGAAAACAATAYAGATATAGAGACACTAAACCAGTAAGTCATAGATGTACAGCTTTTCAACACTGTGTTGATGGTAAGGTTTATAATAATCGTGTAAACAATTTATGTCAAGGTTACCTTTTGTTGTATTACTTTATTAATTTACATTTTGCTTCATTACTATKTAACAGGTAAGTGAAGAATAATTTAAATTTGTTTTCTTGATTTTTTTTCATGGAGTCCAATTATGAAATACTGCTTTGATTGTTTCATCTCATAAAATGTAATCCAATTTCCAGCAATTTTTGTGGAACACAGCTACTCAACTTATAACCTATTTATGGTTATCTAACTTCTGATTAGTTCTCCAGAATCCATAGATTTTTCTAGTATTACACTACTGAACAAATTACTAACACTGGTAAATAGTATGCTTTCACTTTTCTACTCAAATATGGCTTGTTTTTTTTTGCTAAAACTTAAATACAAATAAATAAATAAATCRATAAATAAATAGATGGACAGATAGATGTAGTAAAGTAGTCTGAAACCTGGTTGCTGACAAAAATTTGTTAACAAAATAATAAATAAATAAAATCTATTTCTTTCTTGACTATGATTAAACCCTTGAGGCTCCCACAAGGCCAGAAAATCTGCCTTCCAAAGAAACAAGTAACTATGGTAGTATGGTAGGAATGACACAACAAATCATGGCCCTAATTGTGGGTTTGTGCAAAGCAGATGACTTAAGAGAAAAAAAAAAAACAAAAGAAAACAAACAAAAAAACCCACCTTTGGAATACATCTAATGGACATGGTATAGTTCAAATCCCATGACTTCTGCCTGCACTGGCTGCCTGCACTGGTAAATATTAGGAGGCAGACTAGCAGACTAGCGAACTTTGAATTTTGGAAAAATGGGCAGTCACCATCAGAACTGCACAAATCAACATTATTCCAGTTTTACCTACCAAAGAATGAAAATACTAAGATACTTTGATATTCCTGGTGAAAAATATAGGAGCCCACACTTGACATAGAAAATATGTTTGGAGAAATAGAGAGATATGAATTTAAGAAATTGTAGTTTGCTGTTTAAACCTACTGCAATGTCTGTGGCATCATGTTTCTGAAGTAACAAAAATACAGGTTTGATCAAAAATTACTTGATGTAGTTTTTCATAAATTAGAAACTGGATTAGATTATCGTAAGGATCCTTTTCATTTAAAAATGTATTCAGTGAATCTTTGAGCACCGCAGTTGAACACCTTTGAAAATCCCATCCTCTATTAACACTCAACTGAAGCAAAAAAATGATGATACTTACAGACACAAACAGGGGTTTGTCCAGACCATTTGTGATCTTGAAGACAAATTCTGACAGATGTACCAACAAGTCGAAAGCCAGGATTACACTGGTAGACTACAGTATCACGGTAACTGAAGCCATCTCCACTAATATGACCATTTACAATTGGATCTGGAGAACCACAGTGACCAGCTACAATAATAAAAAAAAAAATCAAAAATACATATTCTTTCAAATCTTGCCAGCATTTACAAGAACACTGATGGGAAAGCAACATTTCATTCATATTTTTGTTAAATGTTGTATTAGACCCAGATACAACAGTGTACCATACAAGTACTGGGTTATAAAAATCTACAGGTGGCATTACTTCTGCTCTTCCTGGGTAAAGAAAGCAGTGATATTCACAGATTTATTTTGCATATATATATATAGTTACTATAGGTTTTGTTGCACAAATGACAAATTTGTTAGAAGAATGTCTGAGAAATTTAAATTGAAAATGGCTGTAATTACTAATATATCATTCGTTTTATTTGCTATAAAATGGACAATTTTGAATGGATAATGATTTTTTCACCTCTCCTTGGTTGTCTGTTTCCTTAGAAAAGTCAGGATTGCACAAAAAAAGGCACTAAACTCCCAAACCACCATCACTATTTCATTACAGTACTCTGATTTCTCTTATTCATGATTTGCCTTGGGCTTTGTGAGTACATCTGTGCTAATAATACAACATGCTGGAGACTATTCTCTGGCACTGAGTGTTACTGGCACAGAGCAATCTACATTCGTAAAAGAAACTTTCTTACCCTCAAGAATGCTAGGAAGCTGCCTGCTAGAATTAGTTAGTATTGGTTTAGGCTAACTTGAACTGTTCCTAGGAATTGACTCTGGCTAGAAACGTCAGACATTATACAGTATGTATCTCCTCAATTTGGCTATAAGGATACTATGGGAAAATGCTTCAAAATTCTTGCTACAGCCAAAAGTAAATGAAATATATACTGATGATCCAGTCATCAGAAAAGGCAATAAGTTTCGTCAGGTTTCCTTTTGGTTATGACATCCTGGCTATTCACAGTCATCTACTTGTCTAAGACTTCCTCTCTAATTTTTCCAAGGACTCAGGTGAGGATGACTAACCGTTAGCTCTGTGTGTCCTTCTATTTGCCCTATTTGAAATTTGATATTATAGTTTTTTATCCTTTAGCCATTGGAATTGAGTCCCCTTTTTAAACCTGGGAGAGTGACCTTGCACTACCAAAAGCTATCATCTCAGACTCAACCTGTCCAATCACATGTATCAGTTCCATTTATTTAAGTATTCTATTATTCCTCTTACTGATAGGACAGGTCTTTCTGCCCCCAAGGTGGTACTAGGAATGGAGATCTAATTGTGTAGTTAATCTACAACTAGATGAACTATTTGTTAGAGTGGTTATATCTCATTTCTAATAACAAATTCTTCTTCTAAAGAAAAAAGTCCTGCATGGTCCTAAATTCCAACTCATTATTCAGACACATGGGAAAACTGCAAACTTTGTGGGAGGAAATCTTAAAAAAAAAAAAGAAGGAGAGAAAAGGTGAAAGGGATGAAAAGAAACAGAAAAGACAATCAATACAAGTTGGAATGAAATACTTTTAAATGCTTCTTTTTGTAGACTTAAAAAGTGAAAAAAAAATGAAATACAATTGAAGCCAWATACAAGGAATCATTAGAAATGTCAGGAACAAAGACAGCTGAGATGTGCAAATTTGAGTATTGCATATTTTTCTCTTGAATTCAACAGTCCTCTACACTTATATGAGTCATTTCATTTACAGATCACTTCAGCTAGTGGATTTAATGATTTTTTGTGTGTGAATTTTGGCTCATTTACATTAAACATCCCAACAACTTAAGAACTGAAAGAGCAAAGCAATAATATAAAATGTATGTAATTTCCCAGACACATAAAATTGGATTGAAAGAAAATTAAATGGGTTGCCAGTAGATTTTTAAACAAAATATGCTCTTAAGATCTAAGGAAATTATTAATGTACTTCAAAGTTGACTAGACAGCTCTCTTCAGAAACATATGGCAAAGAGCACACAGGTCATTTTATTTCATTTTTCAATAAGAAATTGAAATATTATTCAATAACACTGTATCATAYTAGATCTACTACAGGAACAGAGATTTATGAAAAAAGCACAGCCAGTAGTAGCATTTTTTCACACTAGACAAAGGTAGAGAATTATACGTATTATCAAATTATGTACAATATGGAATTTCTACATTTTGGAAAACAAATATGATAAGAATTCATTCAATTTCACTCATGAAAATGGAGTGGAGTGGATTTATGTTTATGTTTAGATTTTAGAAGATGTTCTTAATGCATGTGAATAGAGTTTTGCACCTGAACGTCATGCAAAGTCATGACATATTATCTGTTCAGGAAAAGTATTTTAGTCTCTGATTTAATTCCATCAATACTAGAAATGGAATTAAGYATATACTTCAATGCTTCTGATTAGACTTATATTCCCCCTACATGTATGTACGCACATTCATACAACACAAAACATACACACAGACACACCTGTTTAAGCTCTACTTGTAGCTGCAATTATTTTGGAGAAGGAAAAGGGGAATATGAAATATCAGCAGTTTCAGATTTTTAATTATAGCATAAAAAATGCCTAAGGATTCATATTTATCTTGTTATAACTAGAAGATACAAAAAATACTAAATGCTTTATTCCATTTTTAGTCTTGGACTCATTAACTGAAGTCTTAGCTTTCTTCTGAGACATATAATAAGGATTTGAAAAACCTCTTATTGAGATGCAGAAATTAGTTCACTCAACTGAACTAAAAATCATAAATTCATTTTGCAGAGATCAATGGGTAATACAAAGTGGTACCTATTTTTGGCTATAGCTCTCCAGAAGACATTCATACATATACTGTGTACATATAAGCCTCTTCAACTCATTAACATTCTTTTGAAATTTAAAGGCTCATTCAGAGCTTTCTGGGTGTATGCCTAGAAATTTTTGCAGGTTTTAGGTTAGTCCTAAAGGCACCTTTGAAATAAATCTGATGTATGTGGTAAATTTGGAAATTTGAAGGAACATGTGCATCAGATTTATTTCAAATTTGGAAATTTGAAGATGATAAGCATCAGATTCATTTCAAAGATTTAGAAATGCACAACTAGTAGTATTCACATCATCTGGCTTAAAGAACCAAATTTACCTTTTTTGAATTACTTTCTCGGAGAGCCTGCATAGTTCCATTCATCTTACTGGGAATTTACAGTCTGATATTCTACTCTAAATTACATCTCAATTAGGTACCTAAAGTGCATGTTGCAAATATCTCTCATGTGAGAGAAGTAAGAGAGGTAGAAAGTATTTTAATCTAACCTTCTGCAGCATGCATATGATAATTAATTTATATTTCACACTCATAGCAGCATTTTTGTCATTATAGAGTTTGTCCAAATTTGAAATAGCAAAGGCTAAATTACCATTAACAATCTTTCAGTCCAAGGTGTGATACTTGTCCAGTTTCGATACAGGTATATATTTAATTATTCTAAACCCAGAGCTGCATTCTACAGTGCAATCAACCTGTTACATCCCAAAGAAACCAAAATCTGTTTTTCAAACTGACTGGGAGGATTAAACTGCTTCTGTTAATTAAGTCCTATGCAGATGGGATCCTCTCCACCTGTAAAATACTTGAGCCCAAATTTATTTCTATCATAGACAGTTACTAAGTTGTTTAATGGTCAAATATACCTCTCAGGGCTCATGAGTATAAAAAAAGAATCCTCTACAGCTTCTCACAGGAAAAAGTAATTTATAATACAAACACAGAATCCACTGAGATTTATATATTGTTTATTTTGGCAGCTACATAGTGGCAGCTGAATTATCACACATGTTTAGCCCTTTGAAAATGAAAAGGAATAAAAGGATTAAATAAGTACTACATACTAATGTGACTGATAAGTGGATAACATGATGTTTCAAATTATTTAAAATGAATGAAAGCTAACACATTCYCCTATTTAGAACCTTAGTAGAATAGTTTTTGCTAGGTAAAATTGATTTGCTTTGTTCCTTTTTTTGTTTTTTCAAATCTTCTTTTACGTAGCCTGAACTGAGTTATTAGTTACTAGCCTTAGTGAGTTACTATTTGTCAATAACCTCCTAAGCTGTAACTGATGTGTTTTTAAGAAGACATGATTGAGCTGATAAGTGGTCCCATTACATCTGATTATTGTGACACAGATATTTGTCTTTTATTTTAATATAATATTCTACCGGGGAATGCAACTGTATTTTAAAAAGAAGCACTCTGTCTTGCTCAGTAGGTGTGCCATTTCTTTCAGTTTTGCACTTTGCTGTGGGTATGAACTGCAAAAACTTTATCATGGTACTATATTATAAAAATCAAGCAAAATGGAATAGACTACCTATTTATCACTTACTTCTATGAAATATATAGCACTAATGACCTGATATATAAAAATCACAGGTGTATCTAGCTGAACACAGGAAGCCTGTGGTCTTATTGACACTGTGAAAGTTAATCACATTAAGGTTTTTAAAAACACTCATCAGACTTGCATTTCAATTCATTACATTTATAAATATTAAGCTGCTTTTGTATATGTCCATACTGATACTGATTTGTTGCAAATACATGTGCAGTATTAATTTTTACTTAGTTTCTATAGTTGACAACATCAGAGATTTCTCAGCGAGTATGTGACAGGTTTGAAGAAATGAGGCTTAGAAAAAAAGTTGTAGCTTTTTTTTTTCCTCAATTTTAATTGAGTTTCTGAATTCAATGTTTCCGATATGACAAAAGTCTCTGGTTCCTCCTGAGGTGCTTCAAAGCATATATACCAGCATTTTTTTTTAAAGGGATACTTTGGAGATATCAAGGTCAGAGGAAGATCATTCACACTTCACATATAGTCATATGCAAAATTATCCTATTAACATATTCTTATAAAACATAATGTCACCAGAGGGTGAGAGGTCACAAGATTTTACAATTCAAAAATGAATAAAGATAATTTACTTAAAAGTCTTGAAGTTAAATGTTACTGTTAGTCATAGAGCTAATTAGACAAATTCCCCATTTGCTTACCTGAAATTTTTACAGGAAATGAGTTCTGGATAGAGATTCAGCTTTGGTATTTTATATTAAATATAAATATAAAAATAGGGAATGGTCTTATTCTGGACAGTCATATCCTTTTTCTTTGATCTCATTGTTTCTATCAAATATTTGGAACCTATTAGAAGTAAATCTAGAAGTAAATACACTTTGCTGTGTATTTCATGTTTATTTTATGCTCCGCTTCTTTACTAAGTTTACTGAAATGATTAGATCCAGACATACAGAAAGATGAAACATTGTGATGTTTTACAAACACATTAACAACAAATACATGGAGGTGCATTACATTTTTTTTTTTGGAAAGCACTACATATAATATCTGTGCACAAACAGTAGTCATTCAATTAGTGTAAATCAGAAACAAATCAGTAACTTTCTGTACAAGTATCTGTGTTTAAAGACAGTTACTAATGTCAAATACTTGAATCTACTCAAAATAGTCATCCTAATATTGAGTCATCCTAATAATTTATAAAAAGCTTATTCAAATATTTTCTCTATTTTTGCGTATGATAGGTGGACAAACCATTTTGTTTACAATGTACTAAATAGATAAGGAGCAGTAAATGTTCTGCTGAAAACAACGTGCATAGTCAGCAAAGAAGGTTGCCTTCTAAGTAAGGCTGAACTCTAAAGGTAAAAGAAGAGATTTCTTCTTGCCTGAGAGCAACTGAGCACCTTCAGCTGTTAGAAGGCTGAATTTGTTAAAAAAAAAAAAAAAAAAAGTTATGTGCGAGTAGTAAAAAATCATTTGCAGCATAATTTCTGTATTACAGCATCCTTTCTGTATTCATGATCTCCTTATTTTTCATTGTTTTAAAAGCATTGTTTCATTAAAAAGAAATCAGAAATGTGTTTACCTAGGCATTGGGTTTCAGAACCACTCCAGAGTCCATTTGCCAAGCATTCTCTTACGTGAGAGCCAACTAATGTGTAGCCTGTGTTACAGGTGAATATTGCAGTAGCTCCATATACAGTTAAGGTTCCAATCTTATTCCCATTTGGTGGAGATGGAAGACCACCACAAGAGATAACTAGGGAAAAGAAAAAAATGACTACAACTGAAATACGAAATCATTTTACATAATTCCTTAGATATATCATTTCACGTTAAGTGTAATACAAAGTAAATATGAAAGAGTTGGGACTTGTATTCCATAGTAAGGGCTTAAAATAGTGCTTGTTTTGGCAACACATGCTCTAGATTTGAAAATTTAGAAAAGAATCTTCATAACTTGACAGCAGCTTAGAGACAATCCAGATTTTCAGAGCTGAAGCACAAGAACTACATGCATGTCCAGGTAGGTTGTGGATATTCAAGTCACATTAATATCACTTGTGGAGAGGCCTAATATTGCAACTTCTAATGCTAATATGCAGATTATTATGCTTATACACCCAATAAAACATCATCATTCTTTTTTTAGCATACAATTATAATGGCTTGTTCTAAACATGTCACAAATGCTTTATTTTCACAATTTCTAGGAAGATATTCAATATACTCTTAAACAAATGAAAAAAAGTTTACTAGATAGATCTCTCAATATTTAAATTCCTTGATTAGATGACAGGCAACTTCTTTAGAGATATTATAGAGATGTTGTATGCATGGAAACTATTCACAGTTACTATTAATACATATGATTACAGGCATTACCATCATTATTTCTGTAGCAACAGGCAGTAGCAACAGGCAGATATAGTAAACATTAGAATTCTCTTCAGTATATTTTTGGATCTAAATGAAAATATTAGTAAATATGGAGATAGAGTTCGCAATTATTAAATCCTAATCAGTCCTCTGTCAGAGGACAAATCTGTCTCATAAATAAACTAATCTATCTTTAATCATCAGCTCCTTTGATTTCTATATCTAACTAACCTTTTGCTTTTTGTTGACATTATCACATACGGGTTATCCCATTTTCTGCTTACTTACATAAGAATCCTATAATTGTAAAAACAGGTGAAGAATTAGCTTTTGAAAGCAGTTGAGTAGTATCTGCACATTAAGCGGCAAATAAAAAAAAAAAGGCTTTAGAGGCTTTTTAGTATGGGTGTACAAAAGAAAAGGAGTGAGATTTAACTTAACAACCCAAATCCCATTGTTTTTAAGTTTAAAATGYGAATTTATACAGTCAGAATTATAAAAGAGTTACCTAGAGTTATTCTACTTTTTAACTTCATATTTTCAAAAGGAAATTTTCCCCTTCAAAAAAAGAACATAATAAAAAGAATCAAAATTAATCCCATAACTGATCGTTATTTAGATAAAAACAAATTACATTATTTTCATGCACTAGTTGCTGTTCCACACAGCATGTGCAGCCTTGTCCTAAAAACATCTTAAATAATTCCTTTTTTTTAACAGAAAACATGTATTGTTGCTTTATTTTTAGTTAAATAGGTTAAATCCTTTTATGTGTTTGTTCTTTTGTTCTTCTTGAAGTAACACACTTCAATAATGATGAACAATATTGATGAGAAACCTAATCTTTTATAGGGAACTCAGGCTGGCAGAGCAAGTTTGCCCCAAATATAGGAAAGGACAATTTTAGTGGAAAATTTTCTATAACCATGTTCAGGACCATTAATACAAAATGGATGTTTCCATTTCCATCTCTTAAAATGTTACTGAAGTAATGAAGTAATCACTTAGTTCTCTAGATAATCTGCAATGCAAAATGTTTCATAAAACTAAAATAGACCACAACGTATTCAAAATTCATATACTTTTGAATTATTTCTTGATCCTACAGATGAACATTATTTAAAGAAAAAATATTATAGTTACATTTTTCTCTTTCTCTTCCCTCCTTTCCTTTTTTCTTTTCTTTCTTTTTTCTTCCACATTACATTAGTAACTAGGCATATTCAAAATAATTTGCCTGTCCAGATTAATGCACACATTTTATCTGATTCTGAAAATGTGACTACCTAATCCTCAGTGTTCATTTTACATTACAATTCTTTTACCTAAATATAGCTATTTAGTGCCATTTGAGATGCCATAGTCTATCCTTCCTGTCTGCTCCTTTATATCTTCCATGTGCAAGTGACAGATGAGTCACATCTACCTCACATGAATGTTTCATGTGGAGAATTTCAGATAATGCCTATACACATTGTTTACTCAATATGCACACACATGAATGTAACATATTTCTGGTACCACTTATCATATCCACTTATCAATGATAGGTTTATATGTTTATATGTTTATATGTTTATCATATCCACTTATCAATGATATGTTTATCATTGACATGCTTGAAAACTTAATAGAGTTTAACAATGTAGAATGATTTGGTTCCTTCTGCATTAAAAAATCCTACAGTGAAAAATTCCCCAAAATTCTTTACTAAAGATTGCCATAAAAAAATCCCTAGTCTCAGAACAGCCATTCTCAAAACTCCTCCATTATCACAGAATGCTAAAATTAAAGAAAATTTCCCATTCAATAAACTTCCCTGAATAAAAGAAAGAAAATTACTTTATAAGATTTTTTTTTTTTTTAAGGATAAAATACGTAATTTGGATAGCTCACTGGAATGACACAATACTTTGGAAAAACTGCATGTCTAAATTTTATCTCCAGTTATCTCCATCACTACGCTCAGCCCATTAGTTGTTCACATTCTTTTAGATGGCCTTTTCTGTATTGCTCTGGCATTGAAAGAGAGCCTAAAAAGTGCGACCACACTGCAGGACAGTGCTTTAAGGCTGGCAGAGCCAGCTTATGTGCCAAGTATCTTTCCCTGCTGAAGAGAACATCTTCAAGAAAAGAGAAAGAAGAAATGAATTTTGGAGAGGATTTATTAAGAATCTGATAGTGTAATCCTTGAACCTTTAAAGATTCTTTAAAGCACTGATCATCTAAAGTTAGGCTAATATAATTTACGATACCTTTGTATGAAGAATGCATAAAGCACACTCGTGAACTCATATCTATATTTCTCCAATTGAATGTGTTTCATGTTCACTCAAAAGATCAAAGTAGTATCTTGCAATCTAACCTAATTCTAATCTACAATCTTCTAGAATAATATAATCTCCTATTATTTTCTAAATACTTAAGCAATAATTATTTGAATAAATCCTAGATTATCATGCAGATTGATCCAGTGATTCCATATCTTTGACTGTTTCTATTTATCGTACTTTACACACACAGATAAAGAGCTCCAATCAACTAATTTCAGCATGTGACAATCAATCAAAATATTTTATCTGCTTTCTTATGTAAGATGGCTATTAAAATAATATTTTTAATACAAACCCTATTTATATATATATAAAAAGTATGCATTAAAAAGCATTTTATATTCTGAAAAGAAGCATGTTGCTTACCCTTACAAATAGGCCTTTCATTGCCTGAACTCCAGGTTCCATTACTCCTGCACTCTATGAGTCTTTGGCCCAATAAATAATATCCAGGACTGCAGCTGAGCATGACTTGAGCTCCATACTCATTTGGTGACCCAGAAATCAGTCTCCAGACAACATGCTCTGTGAGTAGAGTCTCTATGTTGGGACAGGTCACAGCTGTRAAGAAAGGACAGGTAATTCTTAGCATTCTGTACTTAGATTTCTTCACAGAAAGTGCACATTGCTTTACTTGCGGAAGTCTTGTAATAAAAAACTGAGCATACTACAAGCAATTAAGAAATACAATTTCCAGCAAAAATAATTAACAATACACTTTTAATATTAAGAATTGAGAAGAAGTTTGTAATACATTTTAATTCAGAAAGCTGCAGTGCAAGAATATTCTCTCCTATGTGATCCATTTGAATAACTGAGACTATGCTAGATATGCATTAAGAATAAATAATGCTGTGTACTTTATGTGAAAGAGCTGCTGCCCTCTGATAAATTAATGTAAAAGAAATTTAATGCAAATCTCTGATTTTCTCTCCATTTAACAAAAGCTCTAGCAAGTTCTTAAAGCCAGAGGTCATAGAAGTTCTTAACGGTATTCTGGAAAATGACTACATTTAATTTTAGCATACTACTCATTAAAAATAAAGGCAACATTCAAGAATAATTCAATTTCACTTTTTTCATGATTTCACAACAATTTACAGTGATTTCAGTTCAGTAATTCAGATTTTTTAACAGAATTCAGTTAGTCCAAGTCACCGACAAATTTAAATTAGTTTTTTCATAGTACTTACAGTAATTTTATTCTTTTTTAACCATGTATAACACTTTAACTATTTTTTTTTTTTCAGATTTTAAGTGATGCTCTGCTATATAGAAAAACTCTGAGTATATTGTAACTTCCAATATCCCAAAGAATTAACAGAGACTACTACATTAGCGGAGAGTACTATGCCAGGAATACTTAAGAAAATAAATAATTGGAGAAAAAAAAAAAAGAAAAAAGAAAGTAAAATCAAATCTTTTGACTCAATCTGTGACTCAATACAATTACTGTTTCAAAGTAAAAAAATGACAAATGCAATGTGTTTGATAAAAATGATCTCAATTCTAGGAATTAGTTACTATTTGCATGTATAATGGCATCTGATACTTGATTGTCATTATTCAGTTATTATTTAAAGATCACAAAGAAATGGAAAGGGCATTTTTGTCTTACTGTAATGTTGATTTATAATGTAATTAATTAGAATTATATTGTTCAAATATACCATTTTAACTAAATTCAATATTAGATTAACAACACAAAATTGAGGTCAAGGCAGTATATTACAAAAGATAAAGAAAGTAGCACAGTTTAATCTCATATGAATTAGTAAAATGGGAAAACACCAGAAAACCACACAACCCTATCCACCTGTCTTAAGCTCTTGCTTACGAATAAGGATAGCAAAGGATCATCTGAGCAGGTTGATATTTTTTAGTGTTCTCATAGAAAAGAATTCACTACAAGATAATCAAGTGCTTGTTGATGTTCACCATGTTTAAATGAGAAAGGTCTTCAAATCTCAGAGCAGATAAACAAAAAGATCAAACAGTATTGTGTCAGTCTGTCGATTCAGTCATCTATGTCAGGTCAATCTGTTAGCAGTTTAATGTGTCCAAACTCAGTCTAAAATGTTTGAAATGTTTTACTATATCTCAATGAACAAACACTAACTACTGTGTTACTCTGTGTAACAGAGCCATTGGAAAAAAAAAGTCCTGATGTTAGGACTTATTTAAAAAATGTTTGCTGAATTTTTGCATAGGTCTTCTGCATGTCCTAGCTAATAGAAAATATCACGAATTATAGATCTCGGAACAGTGAGTGATGATCTATTCCCTAGTCATATCAACAAATTGATTTTTGTATTTATGATGTAACTGATGCTTCAGTTCAGAACTACTACATGAAACAAGGTAGCATAAATAGATCTGTAGAAAGCAATTAAAATTTTAAAAAATCTTCTATATTTTCTAATTATTTTCTATATTTGCAAAGTACACCTCAGGTAACTATAATTTTAGAAAAATTAATTAGCTGCAGATTCAATTTCGTAGGTCATGTATCTACTCACCTCCATGCAAATGAAAGCAAGAATAAGGGCTAAGAAATTATTCTATTTTATTTTTAGTAAAAAACATATATTGGTACAGATGTGAGCATCAATTAATATAGTATAACCTACATGAGCACAATTTATATGTACACACATAAATATAGTCTCCAGGTACCATTACACGTAAATTGTGTCTCGCCTTTTGACAAGAAGCCAAAAAGATTAGGACATTTCCCCTTAGTGCTGCTGCTAACTCCCMAAAAAAATAGGAATGACAGATATAATCTTTTCCTACACAGAAAACTTGGACTGAACCTATATTGCCTACAGGCAATATTCTCCACGTTGTGGAATTTAAGAGTTCCAGTCTCTATCCCASATTTTTTTAAAAGAATGTTCTAACACAGTTTTAACATAAGCAGATCACTCAGGTTTTTCCAACAAGCTAGCCAATCTGGAAAGGAAGGCTGTTTACCCAGAAAGACAGAGGAAAGGGAAAACTACAGAGACCATGCAGTCACAAAAAGAGGGCTCAACAGCTGTACCTCCGGCAATTGCAAGCAGCTAATGGAGAACCTACAAAACAAGACTACCATGAAACATCTTGCACCCCTTCTGGAAAATCTGCATGCTCAGATACCTCTCTGAAGTGCCTGCACAAAAATGCACGTAACACAGGAAACAGAGCTCTGTGTGTGGTTGCAGGCTAGGATCTTGTGATTATGGAGATACGGTGGGATAGCTCACATGTTTGGAATGCTGCTGTGGATGGATACAGGCTCCTTAGGAAGGGGCGGCCAGAAGGGCAAGGAGGGGCAACTTATCCTGATTCATTATCTTATTGGCAGAATTTTAAGAAATAGTTTTTGATTTCATTTAGAATCCATATTAATCTGTATTTGTTATMATTCTTTTAGAATCTGTATTAAAAATGAATAAAAATAGCTAATTGTGACATAATACTCTGAAGATGGAGAAGAGGGCATTATTAGTAAAATATACATGAAATTACTTAAAGATTTTAAGTCAGATGTTTTGCAGAAGATAAACAATTGTTACATTAAAAAAGGCCTGTATATAATGTGTTCTTGAATTTCCAGTTCATAGGATATGCGTACATAAAATCTAAACATCATCACAAAAGATTTACCTGAGAAAGTTCAAGGGAAATGTACTTGAGAATTGCATACCCACTTACATTTACAGACAGGTGACCTCCCTTTGTTGCTCCATAATCCATCTTCTTGACACACTGCTGTTGYTTGTTGACTAGATTCTAGCTTGAAGCCCTCATTACATTCATATATCAATCTGCTGCCCAAAGTAAATTCATTACCTATAACTGAACCATTCCCAGGGGATCCAGGAATACCACAAGATACAGCTAAAGAGAAAGAAAAAGATTTTTTTAAAGTCGAAGTATTAAAGATTTTTTAAAGTTACTTTCTCATATTATTGTCTCATCATTGAAATAATAAACACAAAACAGTAATTTTGACATATCTCATTTGTAAAACTGCAATGAATTTCCATCATATACACAACATTCAAAAATATAATAATATTAAAATAATAATAAATACTTGGCAGATCTAAAATAAGCATTTTATGAACCATTATTTTCTTGAATTCAATTACTGGAGAGATGGAAACTCTACCATAGATTAAGCAACCAAAGTTCAACAGTTTATTTTTTTAGGGGAAAAAAATCTAGTTTAAAATGATTGGAAGTATTGTGAAGTACTATTTTTACTTAATAAGATAAATAATTACAAAGAAAAAAATGACAGAATGTGTCTGAAATCTGTTAAACGCAGGTGAAGTCTAATTTTTGTTAGCATCTACCTGGTTCAAAGGAAATCATTAATTCCACAACACATTGTCATGGTAGCATAAACACCACTCTGAAAATAGTTTTCAATATTCCAAAGTTGTCACATCTGATGCATTCAAATTAATACAATACAGTGTTTTGCATATGTTTATAATGATGACAGGTAGGCAGTAAAATGATAAATGACTAGTTCATTTCAGTTGGTTGTTTCCATTTGGAATTTGCCACATCACAAATAGAACTAGAACTGAAGAAATATTAAAAAATAAGATGTTTCCTTTGTAACACATCTTGCTGACACTTTTTGCATCCTAATGAGAGCTGCTCTTGTCTTCTCATAACTGAGTATTTCTCCTCCAGTGGGCAAAAGGGTGATCCTCTTGCCACAACAAACTCATTGAAATGGAATATCATCTTCTGACAGTCGAAACAGTATCTCTACTGTCACATATTTAAGTATATTGATCCTTTCAGATTCCCAAATGATTGCTAAAATGACAGACTAATTTCAGGCTATCTTCCAATTTTAGGAACTGTTCATATGCTTCTATGGTCAATTAATAGATAAGATTCCTAGGTTTCAGCTGGGAGATGTGCATTTAGAATGTGATAAAAATACATATATATCTCCACATTAATTGTTTCTATTATCTTGCTTAAAGATACACTTCCAAAGAACAGGTAATCAATACAAACTGAAAACCTTTTTAATGTCTAGAAACTGGAATGCAATTTTACTTTAAGTAGTCCATATGTGTTACTGGAAATTATTTCTTATCAAAACTAGTAAATAAATAAAATCTATGGCAATCCTTTAAAAAGGCYATGTAGATCCATATGCCTTTAAGAAAATCATGTGTTATTCATATATAGTGCATGAAAACTCAATGCATATTCAAAAGAGGTTGGAGATAACATTACAGTCAGAAATCATTGAACCATACACTGAAAAGTCCTCAAATTCAATGCACATTTATCAGTTAGTGACCTGTTTCTGGCATCAAATATAGAGCTAAGACAGGTATTTAAATTCCCGATAAATTAGAGAGAAGAGTTGAGATGTCCCTAAAAGTGAAATTTATAACAAAAAAAAGAGTCAACACGCACTTGGATAAACTCATAATGTCAATAAGACTCTCTGCATACAATAATTACAGTGTTCAATGTTTACTTGGTAAAACATATATTGCAATTAAATTATAGAAGTATACCCAAGAAAAAAACAGTATCTTACCTTGGCAGATTGGCACAGGAGAATCCCACTGATACATGCCATTTTGGTGACGTCTACATGTTGCATTGTTGTCACCAATCATTCTGTATCCAGGTTTGCAGTAATAATGGACTTTACTTCCAGGTTGACCACCTGTTTTATTTACAATTCCACCATTCCTCAACAGGGAGTTTAAACTGCAGTAGGGAGCTATATGTCAAAAAAGGACAGTAAWATTAAAAACACATAGAAATTATTTAATTCACAATGTTTGTTTTATTTAAGACATGTGACATTATGACATTGTATGCAGTTAAAAATTAGTACAGAATCATTCACATTATCATAGAAATTCTCAGTGAAGACTCAGAATTTTTAGGTAGAAATACTGTAAAGTTCAGAAAAATAAATTGCTAAAATATTTGATGTTATTCCAGATGGTGAAGTCACAACCAGAAAATACTTGTTCAAAGTCAGATAACTCCCATTTACTAAATCAATTATTTAAAAAATTATTAACTTTGAAATTTTTCTTAAACTTCTTAAACATCTAGGTCAATGCTTTTCCCCAACATTTTCCAAATGTTTTTTAAGGATTTTTTTCTAAATAATACATTAATATGAATTATCTGATGAAATTTTTCATGTTAAAAATCTATGTAAATGTCTTACATACATGCCCTTCCAGAGATATTACGTGGTAATATCTCAAAGTTCTTTGATCTCAAAGATCAAAGCTTTATCAAAATAATGTCTCTAAGGTGACTGCATCTTCTTAAATGCTGAATACATGCTGCATCTAAAATAAGATAGGATGCATTCTTCTAAAGCGAAGCTTTAAAATTAAGGAAATATTGCCATTAATACAACAAATACTATTCATAGAAAGGCTTTTTTTAAATCATTATAGTCCTCAAGAACTATCAATTACTATGGAAAGTTTATAATGTATTAAGGAAGTCAAATTGTACAAAGTATGTATGGCTGTCAAAAAGTGAATCCGATTTTGCTTTGCTGGTTTTCTTTTAAGGGGTTTGCAATATCTGTATGTAAGGAAGGAGTATGATTACCCATACTAAGATGCACGTCAAGTAAAAGTATGGGATGCTTTGACAAATGTGTAGAGTATAATACAAACTGATTTGTAGCATGTAATCATTTTTATTATCAGATAAAGGAAAGGCAAAAGCATTTAAAATATCTTGACTTCATTATGACATACAAGCTACCGGATGCTGTCAGGCTTACAGAGATTAATATCTTCTCAGAACAAGCATGGTAGGTCATGACTTGCTGAAAATAGACCTGGCTGAACAACCACCACTGAAATAAGASTGTGCATTTTTCACAGAATAAGATCATTGCTGAAAACTGCCCTGCTAACCAAAACATCAACACCACGGAGCCTGAGACTGTAATTGCTACTACAATACTAACTCTCCCTAACATGTTGTGATGTTTCTTAGGCATACCATGATGAACAGCATTCTTGACAGACAAGTTGTGGTTATAATTCACAAATATATAATTACAGAAGTTGGCTTAACATCTGTATTCTTTTATACTGTATGTTTCTTGTGCATAATCTGGACCTCCTTCCCTCATTTTTCAAAATCTAGCTCTCTATTTGGATTCTAATGTGTTTGCTAGAATGACATGAAGCTTAGCAATTCAATAGGATTTTTTTTTTTTTTTTTTTTTTTGAGGTAAGCTGCATTCTGGTCCAAACGAAGGCTTTGCAAAGCCTTTGAAAAACTTCACACCATCTAAACTGTCCACCTTACTTGGTTTTAAAAATTCAGCTGATATAAAACAACAAAAAAGCTCACTCCATGTCCACAGTCTTTTCATATGTTATTAGTGAACCTGCAACAAAGAAGAAATGTATTGCAGGTAAAACTAACAGAAAGAAATTGAAAACACACAATCTAGTTAGCAATAGTTTAAGGAATATATTGATTATTTGACATTATGGCTAATGAAATGCAGTACTACAACAATGTGTTCTGCCTATGGTATATTTATAAATTAAGGAAGCACCACTCTTTCATCTCAAGTGATAAATTCCAGAGCTTTTTCTCTATGTGATCTCAAGATATTTAACTGATAATCTCGATTACTGACATCTTCTGGTTATTAAAAGTGTTTTTCATGGGTTTAGTTTTGAAAGATTTTGTCAGCCTAGGTTCATATCTACTTTTTGATTACATTGTAAGTATTGATGCTTGGTGAAAGGGAAAATAAGAAATGTTTCCAATTTTATCCTAATATTGTGTGGAGAATTCCACA
This sequence comes from Nothoprocta perdicaria, assembly GCF_003342845.1. Classification (NCBI taxonomy): domain Eukaryota; kingdom Metazoa; phylum Chordata; class Aves; order Tinamiformes; family Tinamidae; genus Nothoprocta; species Nothoprocta perdicaria. The sequence goes on from NW_020454494.1 coordinate 1,694,520, forward strand.
ATATTTTTCTTTTAGGAAGAGAGGTTTATTAGTAGATTCTTCTTCCAGGAAAGTAAAATATTCTTGGAACTATCATGATGATTCTTTGGAAAGAAGACAATGTGAATATTGTGAATGTGACACCATATAAATGCCCTGTAACCCCCTGAGTACTTGAGTACTTGAGTACTAAGTACTGTAACCCCTAAGTGAGCTTGAGTCTGGAGATTAGTCTACCCTAAAGTCCATCTATGATATTGACTATTGTCTAAAGACAGATTTCTGTTCATTTGTCTTAGAGATACCACAGGACTGACTATTATTTCTATACAATGGAGCAAGTCAAGATTTCTGGGAATCCCAGACCACATATAATAGCAGTAAACCTAAGTCCCACATTAAAGACATTAAAAATTCTGTTGATTCTATTAAAGATAAACAGTTCTTAATTAAGTAGCATTATTTTATTTCTATCTGAAACATTTCTTTTTCTTCTCTCTCCTAAAATCATTGSTGTTATTCTCACTTTATAGATAGAAACTTCAAAGACAAGAAATCAGAAACTCTTTAATTTTGCCAATTTGGAATAATCAGGATTTGAATTTGCCAGTTTCTTAGCTCTATGTATTAAAACATAATTCCTACTGACTTCAGTTGCAGCACTTTGCACTCAAGACTTCTGCAACCTGCAAGATTTAAAAGTATGACATCAGTCACAAAAGTTGTAATTCCTTAGTACTTGAACTGTAGTGTGAATTACACGTTTGAGTAAACTATGTTTAAAATAGCTATTTAATGTGGATCAGCTCCACCTCACACTCTTAAAGAAATGTCTGTTAATGACAACATTTTAAAGCAGGGTACAAAATGAAGCCAAAGGGCATCAGAAGCAAGATAAAAAGTTCAAAGCAGTGCCTGTAGTCCTCAGTTAAGCAAAAGGCCTATCAAAACTCACAGTTCTTTGCACTTTAAAGACAATGAAATAACAATAGAAAAGGCTGATATTCAAACTATTTCACATATGTAAGCCACACATTCTAGGGAGAAAAGGAAAAACCTTTGAAATAAAATGTCTAAAGTCATGAAGACTGATATCTCTTTTACAACCTCAGAAAATCTTGTTGAGACAGTGAAGGAGCACTTATAAGGATCTATATCATTTCCCTTTTTAAGTTTTGTGATTATTTTAAACAAAATCTGCACCTTTTGACAGTAACTCCCTTCCCTAAATTGAACCCCATTAAAAGCCCAGAGTGCAGTATATACAACATCATCTAGGATGTAAAAAAAGAACCATGGACATGACAATAAATAGAAAAATGTCTAAAGATCTGGAAAGTTAGGAAATGTCTGAAGAATGTCAGTCTAAAGACCAGCCCAAAGGTCAGATGACTTACTATTCTGGGGGTAAGCAGGAAACTGAAAAGAATGTGTATAAAATATTGCAGTCTTGTGGTAAGGACCACTGGAACATAATGCTGTTTTTCCTCCCAAATGATTTCTGAGAGAGGATCTATCCCAAAAATAACTTAAGTTTAGATGATATAGTGGTGTAGTGGCTCTTATCTAGAATTGACAAATCTTTACCATAAAATGTGATAAACTCTTATCCAGCAATTCCATTGACCTGAAGTAGCCTAACATTTATAAATTTAATTTACTTTCCTGAATGACATAACACCTACCTTTTCCCAAGGCCTATTAAGCACTAACGTAACATACCAAACATTTTCAACTCACTTATAATCAAAATGTCCATTTGTCACTTACGACTAAAGACCAACAGGGCAATAACTGACTAGCTAAATTACATATCACTATTTAACTGACATGTGAACAGCAGAACAGATAAGCAATGATTTTATATTTGTAGGATCATAGTCTTCATTTCATAAAATATATTATCCCAAAAGCTGGAACATTTAACATTTATGCTGAGATCTTCTAAAAGTGACTGAGGGGCTCTGTCTATGGAATGCTCAATTAAATGATTTCCAATTCCAAACTAAAATTTATTAAAATGGATGTCCAAATTCCCTAGATAATTGTGTAAATCTCAGTCTTGCCATTAACAGTTCAACATTATCTTAAGAATTTACTTTAGTAAATGACTTGATTTTCCAGAAGGGCCTTGATCATTAGACCAGTAACCTATACCTAGAAGATACTTCAAATTACTCACTTAACCAATGTACTATGTTTACTACGGCAAATGACCACCTGAATTGCAGAAGAAACAATTATAAACAATTTTACAAACCTCATATAATTCATTTATCACCTCTAACAAACTACTTGGAAAATATAACAACACAAAGCCAAATCAATAGCCTTTGCTTTTAAAATAAATGGAAATAGCAACAGTTGTTTGATAGGGACAAAAATTAAAAATAAGCTGTAATGAAAGGTTAGAAATTCTGCCTCTTGCAATAACAGATTTGAAGTTACAAGAACAGAATAAAGGTAAAATATAAATCTGGCAGGAATTTTAATATATATTTCAACAGTTCTATTGGCAGACAACTACAAATTAACTAGTAAAGCACWAGTAACTGCTTGCCTTATGTGTTCAGAAACAAATAAACTAAAGTTAAAGCTGAGTCCAAAAATATGAAAGAGATGATGTCAGCTTGCAAAATAGCAATCTAAGTACCCCCCCTGCTTTCCAAATATTGTGTCTAGTGGGGRCCTGCGCAGAAGTATAAGAAATGTGATTATAATGCTATCCCAGTCCTTCCATCATAGCTTGAAAAAGAAGAGGTGGACATTTTTTTAAGTTGTTTATACTAACTTGCTTGTCGAGTTATGTCTGTGGAGGGCTAGAAATTACAAAGGGAAACCAAAAGCAAAGAAACAGGTTCTGTAGTCCGTTTTCAAAAATCAAAATCTGCAGTTCCACCTGTGACAGTGAGTTTCCTACCCTCGCTGGCCTCAACAAGTTCTACTTACATTCACAGATCTTCCCCAATTTTGGTGGAAACCAGTTGCATGAGGAAGTAGTATTGCTATTATTCAGCAGCAAGTAAAGGAAAGATATTTCAGCATTCAATACCTTTTCGTTATCTTTTCATCACCTTTTTTCCTCTTTTTTTTTTTTTTTTAGTAATTTTATGTTCATATTACCCTTTCAAAACAAAACTAAATAAAAGCAGTTTCTTCCAGAGGGCTACATCAAATTTTAACTAGATGCTTCCTCTCCTATTTTCACTACAGTAAACTGTTACCATATGCTCACTAGATTAAGAGTCATTTTATGTCTATGTGTCAGCACAGTTAGGAGATGTATTATTTAGATTAAGACTATGCTAGTGCCCTTATTATATGTCAAAGCTCATAAAGAACATCCCCTTGCTGTAGTGATGCAGATATTTGCTACTAGCATTTATTTAGCAAAAGAAAAGCCATAACTCACAAGGTGGGCAATATGCAACTAATTTTAAACATTAAAAACATGTGAGTTTGTATGCCAAACAAAACAATGAGCTTTCGTCTGACAGCTTTCATAATTCTCTAAAAATGTAGAAAATGTGTAGCTATAAATTAAATCTACTTGGGACAAAACCACAATGTGCAACATTTTGTGCACAGACATAGCTGGAGAAGAAGGGAAGTGTTGTAGGGAGGCAGTAATTCATTTCAATAGGTTCTTCATTATGAGGAAGCCTGCTGGCTCAGTCACAGCTGCCACAGTATCAATAGCCTTTTTGGGATCATGCATTTTTCCTGCTCTCATGCTGTTGCTTTCCCTCATTAAGATTCAAATCCAATTGTTCATGCTGCTGCTTGCTGTTGCTCTTCTTTCATGCTGATTGTTTCCATTGAATCTCATGTAAAATGTACAGAAGTTTAGAGAAAAATGCAGGCACTGGATGTTAGTGAAGCAGAGAAAACAAAATAGTTGTCTGTTCCTAAAACACAGCCATCAAGATTATGTMTTTCTCCAGTTCCCAAATTTTATTATTAGTTGCAGCTAGTGCCACAATAATTGATGAATTGATCCTGACAATCAGACAAACCACTTCTCCACTCCTACAAAACATGTTTTGTATATGCTCAAARGTGTAAAATAATTTCTAATTCTAATAACATTCTCATTTTAATAACAATGTATTTACAAAACAAATCCTCTACATGAACACTAGTTTTGTAACTCTAATATTGCTCCCTAACTTTGAAATTGTAATAGATGCATACTCCTCCAGCTCTGTTCCTTCACTATTACACACTGGCGTATTATTAGGGACAGATTCTCAGTGTTCTTTCTTCCACACTCAGTTCATTAGGTCCTGCAACTGCCTTTTCCCTGTGCATAGTTAACAATCTCCTCTGTGTTTGACAACTTCCTTTCTCCCTGCCCCCTCAGTTTCATGCTGGTTGCATATGCAGTCTCCATATGGATTCAGATTTTTTGCTTTTACTGAACAGTCTTTTTTTTCTCAGTATTTATTCTCAGTATTGCTCTTAAGCTCATAGTTCTTTAGTCTCCAAAATACCAAACATGAATATGCTGTGTTGTAATCTTCTAGTTCAGTAACATGAGGAACTCTCTGGGGTTTAAATTACCTGCACATGGATGGTAAAGGAAAGGAGGAAGGTTGGTGAAAATAATGTCCTTGAATGTCTAAAATAAAGAAACCTCATGCTTGCTAAAACATTCTTGAAATATTCCTTTCTCTGCTTAATGGATATTTGTAAYTATTAGACACCAAAAATAACATTCCATACTTTTTTTACATGGTTTACTATGTTTGGACTTGATTAACAAAAAAAAAATATAATAATGGAGAATTATCAAATCATTCTCTCCCATTATGTATGTGATCACTAAGCCAAGACTCTAAGGGGCAAAATGTTGGCAGGCATGTGGGTGAGAATGTGTTAGAATCATGTGGGTGAGAATTTGTTAGAGCCTACAAAAAAAGTCATTTACGTTAAGATACAGAGCATAATCTTGTCTTGCAGTATTGGTATTTTTTCCTTAAAAGAGGGCATAAGTCTAAAGACTTTAGATAAGATTATTTTTATCTCTTCGTATCATCATCACAAAGGTTCCCAAGTAACCTATTCAAAAAGAGAGGTACCTTTTCTCAGAAGTAAGAAGGGTTGTGAAACAAATTATCACTGCAAACTCTAAACCTAGCAGTGGTTACTGAATTACAGTTACAATACAACATGCTATTTCAGCATCACAAGTTCTTAGTTTATAATTGACTACTACTCAGACTGAGACTACCATTTTGTAAATCTATGGRTTATCCCTCCCACTACCTTCAAAATTCCAAGTCTGGAACTGTCCAGATCTGTCTACCAGACAGTACGTTGCAGAAATAAGTATTACTGAGGGAAATATTAATATGGAGATCTTTGGCATATTGGTAGAAAACAGAGGTCTTATATTCTGGACTCATACTGAATTTGAAATAGGAGTACTAGATAACCACAGAAAGTACATTATAATAAATTAGTATTTTCAGAGAAACAGAAATCATATTACAGATTTCAATTTGTTGTTGAATAGCATGCATAAACATAAAGTATAATTTATTGGAACTAAAACAGTTACCTGAGTAACGTATCTTGAATCCCTTCTTGCTGGTTGCATGATCAGTTGACCAGCGAAGATATAATTGATTCATTTTGCTTGTAAAGTTCAGCTGTCCAGTATGATTTCCACTTAAAGCAACTAGTAAAGGGCTTTGTCCAGAAGAACCTTTAGGGATGAATAAAGCAAATAAATAAAAAAAAATCAGCATGACACATTGTCCCCAGTAAACTAACTCTCAGGTCTCTATCTAAACTATACATCCAGTTCTAGGTTTTCACCAGRGCTGTGTATTTTAAACTCCTTTCCAACCAGTGAGTGTCAGTAAATTTATACTTGCTTGATACTGCACAGCTACTACATTACATACTGAACATATTAGCTAAATAATGCCCTATCACATAAGTATGCAAGATAAATACAGCTAAATCAGCATGGTTTCATCATGATTTTACTTATACTGTACACTTGTAGGTACAAGTGCTATGAACTTGCATTACATATTACATCAGGGCCTAGTCCTATTAGAAGATGGTAAGTTCAGCATAGTATTGTTTTGGTGTTAAATATATACTTACAGTAAATACATAATATTTTAAGTGTTTTGGCACTAGAGTGATATCAGCACCATAATAAGATCAAGAGAATCTCCCAGTGTTTCAGAACTGAAGTTCAGTCATCAAAAATAAATAATTATTAACAAATAAGATTGAAATAAGTACATATACACAATAAGTACAAATAAGAATAAGCTACGCRGGGCGCCTAACGTGTCCTCACTGAAATGCTTTGTGGCTTGTTTTTCATATTAGAWTTAGTCAGAGATTATAGTCAGTGATTATAGACTAGGATGTACTATGAGGACTGATGAGGTCACTTCCTTTTATTACTTGAAAGGATGATATAGAACATGACAGTTGATCTAGTTTCTCTCTGTTTTACTTGCGTTTTGTAAAATGTGTTCAACACCATCTACCCAATTCATAAAGCAATTCCTAATTTAGAATTTATATATATATATATTTAAATTTGCAAGTAACAGGGCTACTAGAGTGAAATTACAGTCTCATATAAAGAAGTGAGCATCTCTCAGTTACTAGCGACAATGGAATTATACTACAGTACCACATGTTCAACAGTCACATCACATTTTTGCCCCTCTACTCAGCTCTGGTGAGGCCRCACCTGGAGTACTGTGTTCAGTTCTGGACACCCCAGTATAGGAAGGACGTGGAGCTTCTGGAGAGGGTCCAGAGAAGGGCAACCAGGATGATTAAGGGAATGGAACATCTCTCGTATGAAGAGAGGCTGAGTGAGCTGGGCCTTTTTTCTCTGGAGAAGAGACGGCTCAGAGGGGATATGATTAATATGTATAAGTTCAGGAAGGGAGAATGCAGGGAGGAAGGGGACAGGCTGTTCTCACTGGTGGCCAGCGATAGGACGAGGGGTAATGGCCACAAACTGAAGCATAAGAAGTTCCGTCTCCAGGTGAGGAGCAACTTCTTTACTGTTAGGGTGACAGAGCAGTGGAACAGGCTGCCCAGGGAGGTTGTGGAGTCTCCTACTCTGGAGGTCTTCAAAACCCGCCTGGATGCCACCCTGTGCCACATGCTSTAGGTGTGCCTGCTTGAGCAGGAAGGTTGGACTAGATGATCTGTAGAGGTCCCTTCCAACCTTAAATATTCTGAAATATTCTGAAATATTTTCTAGTCATTGGGAGGTCAATGCATGCAATTGCATTTTAGTTTAGTTTATTTTCCCTGGAGCTGGGTTCCAGCTACTAGGTATTATTCAGCAAGTAATCTGTGTTTTGTTGTTTGTTTGTTTTAATTTGATTTTTGTCTATGAATGTCTGTCGTTTGTGATGACAGAATTACATTGCTTTATTTTGGGTGAAAAAAAATCAAAGACTACTTACTGTATTAACTGAATGTCATTCACTGTAAGCTGTCTGAATACAGTGTTTTCAAGTTCAAAATTCTTTACTAATTATACTCATGATACAGTTAAAGCTGCTCTAGCTCGGACTGTAGATAGATTTCCTATGGGTTTGACTCACAAGTGAAAATTGCTAAAGGGCTTATTATTGTTCCCACTTCATGCAGGCTACCTTTACTGATTGCACTGTAAAGTCATCTGAGTCTTGTGCTTTAGCAATACTGTTTCTATAAAATTACCTGGTCAACCATTAAAATTTTCTAGCTAAACATTTGTTTGAGAACAGATACTTACCTGGTACAGACCAGAGCAATTCTTCTCACTTACAAGAAGCTATGCCAGTTTGGGCCACGTAAGTTCCTAGCTCCCTACGATTTATGCATTTACTGTGCTATGCAACAGAAGAGAAAAATACTTGACCCAGCTTTGAATGAGTTAGTCTGAGTTATAGCCATTGCTGGAGAGAGAATAAGCCACATCAGCACTGCCTTCTGCCCCAACTAACACATCATGCTGAGATGTAGAACCGATTAACCTAGCAGAGCACATYGCTAATGTGGCCACAGGGACGCAAACAAGTATCTCGGCAAGGCACTGCACTGTGCCATGTTTAAATATCAACTTGTTGAGAGTTAGCTGATGAATCTCTACATGGCACTGCTTTGAGTGGCTATAAACATGTCATTATCATTCTCATTTTAGTCTGCTGGTAGGTGGTAGAAAAAATGGCTTCAGTGGAGCTGGACTAGAGATGAATTTGTCAGAATGTGATTTWTATGTCATAAAAAGACCCTTCAAATGACTATGTTAATTCTTTCCTTTTATCTGTTATTGATACTCTGGTTTCATTGAGTTTAAATGCGTAAGAAAGAAATAAAAGTCTTCATCGGGACCATTAAGCAGTCTAAACCAGAATTTTTCAAAAGAAAACAAAGTGATCAGACCATTAGAAAAGTTGCTGGCACACTGCATATTGTCTTGAAGTTAAATAGAAAATAAAGTAAAAGACAAATCTAATAGATTTTTCAGACTATTACCTTTACAGACCTGTCACTGACTAACATATATGATTATAAATTWAAAAAAAAAAAATCTGAAAATCTGCATTTTTAAAAGAATGCAAAATACTGTTTTCTTCAGAGCTGTTATAAAACAGTAGAAAAAAAGAATTATAAATTCAGATATTATAAGTCCCATGACTTAAAAAAAAAAGAAACTTAGAGCAAGACACTTAAAAACATATGACCATTTAATAATTTTTGTGTTATGAAACTCCCACAACAGGTATTAATCAATTCTATCACAGTTATCATATATCCTTGGTTAATGAAGATTTTCCTGCTCATCTTCCCAAAACTGATGGCCAGTTCTTCAATATGGGTATATTCAAGTAAGATACAGCATTGGTTCTGCTGTGCTATGGGGGAAGTAGGTGGAGTACCCCATTTTTGACTTTTGGGGCTCAAGTAATTGCATGAATTGTATTAATAAACAAATAATATTTCTTTAAAAATAGAATTCCTACACCAGAAATGACTCATTACAAAACAGCACATTTAGACTCTTCCATTTATTCCCAAGAAATAGAAACACAGCATGATTTTCATAGGAAAGCTCTTGCCTCTGCTGCTCCTCATCTAACAAAGCCAAAAGTAATTAAGCAGATTCTTTCTCTTGAGCATATTTGTAAAACTGTTCACCAGCAGACTTAGATTTAAGGCAAAATAATCATAATCTTGGACTACTCTGTAGATTTCAGATGTACCACTGAATTGTGAATCAAATTGATTCAACCTATCCCTTGAGGAAAAGGAGACAAATGACACCCAGGACCGCATCAGGCAGAGTATTGCCAGCAGGTCAAGAGAGGTGACCTCTACTCCACACTTGTGAGGCTGCATCTGGAGTACGGTACCCAGTTCTGGGCTTGTTGGTTCACCAGAGAGGTGGAGCTACTGCAGTGAGCCTAGTAAAAGGCTATTAAGATTATTAAGGGGGCTGGGCATCTGCTGGATGGACTACTTATCTTGGAAGAGGGAATTCTTGGGGGAATTTTGTCAAATGTCTTGAGGGAAGATATAAGGAAGACAAAGCCAGACCCTCCTCAGTAAGGCCCACTGATAGGACAAGGAGCAGTGGGCATAAAYTGAAACACAGGAAGTTCTGTCTGAACATGAGKAAAGGAGAAACTTTTACATTGAAGGTAGGTTTCCCAGAGAGGCTGAGGAATCTTTATCCCTGGAGATAACCAAAAGCCATGTGGACAGGGTCCTGGGCAAGCAGCTGTAGGTGGTCCTGTCTGAGCAGAGCAACTGGACCAGATGAGCACCAGAGGTCCCTTCCAACTATTCTGTGATTCTCTGATTATTAAATCATAGAATTATAGAATGCTTAARGTTGGAAGGGACCTCCAGAGGTCATCTTGTCCAACCCCCCTGCACATGCAGGGTCATCCASAGCACATGGCATAGGGCTGCATACAAGCGGGTTTTAAAGATCTCCGGAGAAGGAGACTCCACAACCTCTCTGGGCAGCCTGTTCCAGGGCTCTGTCACCCTCACTGTCAAGAAGGCTCATAGGGCAGATGTTTCAGATGTTTGCTCACAGGGCRTATGTTCCAGGCCCCTGATCATCCTTGTAGTCCTGCACTGGACTCTCTCCAGCAGCAACACATCCCTCGTGTACTGGGGAGCCCAGAACTGGACGCAGTACTCCAGATGTGGCCTCACCAGGGCTGAGTAGAGGGAGATGATCACCTCCCTCGACCTGCTGGAGACGCACTTCCTAATGCACCCCAGGATCCCGTTGGCCTTCTTGGCCACCAGGGCACACTGCTGCATCATGGTCATCTTGTCATCCACCATGACGCCCAGGTCCCTCTCTGCGAGGCTGCTCTCCAGCTGGTCCACCCCTAATCTGTACTGGTGTGCAGGGTTATTCCTCCCCAAGTGCAGGACCCTGCACTTGCCCTTCCTGAACTTCATGAGATTTCTCACCGTCCATTTGTCCARTCTGTCCAGGTTCCTCTGGATGGCAGCACAGTCCTCAGGGCTATCAGCTACTCCTCCCGGTTTGGTATCATCAGCACACTTGCTGAGGGAGCACTCCAGCCCTTCATCCAGGTCATTAACGAATAAGTTGAACAGGACCGAACCGAGGACTGACCACTGGGGGATACCGCTAATTACAGGCCTCTAACTGGACTTCAGGCCACCGATTACCACACTCTGAGCCCTCCCATGGAGTCAATTCCTAATCCACCTCACCATCCACTCATCTATCCCACACCTTTGTAAGCTTGCTCAGGAGGATGTTGTGAGGGACGGTGCCAAAAACAACATCTGGAAACAAAGCCTCCCTTTATTTTTGTTCTTTGTGATTAGATATAATTTAAATCTTTCTTACCATCAAATACCTCCAGTTCATCAAACTGCTTTTCACTTTGAAACATTTCTACATAGATGGAGATGTTAAATCCTGGTTCAACCTTTATAGTCCAGGAGCAGGTTTGCGAATTGGGGTAGGTGCCTGGGTAACCTGGACTTAGGATCACTCCTGATGATTCTGTACGGACTTCATTTGCTGGACATTGTGCTAAGAAGGACACAAGAAGTACAACAAGAATAGTAATGAGATCTTTTTTTCCTTCCCTAATACAATGTAATACTGTTTTTCAGTGGTTAAAATACTTAGGGATCAATTTCCAAATTCAGACACATTAAAATTGTATTCTAAATGGATTCAACAGTAAAATTCCCTTTAGCACAAACAAACTCAGAACCAGTTTTATAAATCCTGTACTTACAAAACAGAATAACTATTATAACATTAATCTAGAAATGTATCACAGCCTGAAGAGCTTCTAGCCAAGAACTGCACCACACATGCTGGCATGATCATTAACATCTGTGAGAGGAAAGTCCTCATTAAACTTTTTATTTGGAAATTTTATTGCTCTTTTCTACTTGAGTTCTGSAACACTTTTGTAAGAATCAAATCCGTTATCTGTGCATGACACAGAAATTAAAAAAAAAAATGCATTTTGTGTAGACAAAGGAYTTTCAGGGCTACAGAATAGTGAATGTCATCTAAGTGAGATCCTCTCAGCAATTGTGTCCCAGTTACTTAAGCTCTAAACTTTAAATATATAAAAAGGACTTTCACATGGTATTCATTGATAGATATCCTATCTCAGATGACAATGATTGTACTATGCTTAAATGCTATAAAATTTATATCCTGAATGCTGTGGTAACTGTTTTTCTTTAGTATTTTGTCTCTCATACAAGAATGATATCTTCATGTCTGCTATTTTTTCTCAATAATTTGGTGAAACRTGCATTTCTTTTTGAAAAAAAGAAATTCACAGACCACAAATATACCTTCATAGGAATACATTCCTGAAAACTGACTGACACAGTACTCAAGTACTTGCATTAATTAGAGGATATGAGAAGGTAAATAACATAATAATAGAGTAAAAAAATGGCAAGGGGAAGAAATATGTTTCAGATAAAAACACAGATGGAAACATAAAAAAAACAGACATCACTTCCAGTTGGCCTGCTACAAACTTCAGCCATGGAGGGAAATTTCMGTTCACTTCTAGCCAACAAAAATTCTGATGCAGAATTTGGACAATAAATTTAATATTTGATTTTCCTCTAAGAGAAATTAAGCACACTGGTAGAGAAAGTTACTACATTTTACAAAAGATTTTCAGTCTTTACCTTCTTTCCCACCCATTCAGGAAAAATCTGAACTCTCCATCAGAAGCAACAATGCAAATAAAATAAGAACCCTGTCAACTAAGTCACATAAAAATTATCTATCACTTTCCTGCAAAGTACAGACCCTAGCTTTAATAACTTGGCATATTCTTATCCGTCCATACCTMATCTAGGTAGAGTTTTCTCTCTAGAGTATTTGAACTGAGTATAAGGTAAGAGAAAGTCTATGTGCTTGACCTGGACAATACGATTCTCATCAATATGTCCTTCACTATCCTAGTGTATTAAATTATTATAAAAATGTTATGCTGAAATGTGGAAGATTTGTGTTTCAAATCTAACTTACAAACTCATTTTCTGTGGACTACCATTTTCTTGATGAAAACAATATTTAGAAAAAGAAATTAAAAATCACAACAATTATTTTCTTGATGCTCAAAAAGTTCTCTGGGTCTAATTCATGCTTGGAATTTGCCATAATAAATTTAGGTGATTTTTCATATTTTTTTTTATAATATCTTATAGCCCACATAGAAATTACTTCCCCAATACCTCRTCTGATTATATCATAAGGGGGAAAAGCATAAACCGGTAAGAACTATTTACTATTCTTTTTCTTGTAATATTTTCTTTGTCAGGGTATAACCTGGRGAATATGTATCATTATCATGACAGCAAATGCAGGACAGATTTTTAGAAACTCTTTCTCTCWTTGTCCCTCCTCTTGACCAACTAAAAAAAAAAAAAAAATTAGTCATAGGGAAAAATGTTAGCACATAAAAAGGAGAGATGCAAGTGAAAATATATCAACAAGCACGAAAAATAAGGTGTGGGAAAAATTCAGCAAGCAATTTTTCCTTGTCATGCATTTCTCTCATTCTCTCTCTCCTTTCATCTGACAGCACCAGATGCAGCAAGCCAAGAGTTATAGCCATTTTGGAGGGCACAAATAGTGTCTAAAGGAGGTAAACCTCATGGGACATCTGAAATAATATATTTTTTCCACTTTTTGAAAATTTTAACTCAGGGATTGTCTCTTGAAATGTCTACAGTCAAATTATATTTGGAGTTTTCACATAAAGCTTTTTTCTGTGAATACATTTCACACATTTAATGACAATACATTCTTTTACTTGTTAATCTAAAATGAAACACACTCATATTTTAATTTCCTATTTTCTCCTTAATGGCAAAAAAGGAAAGATAAAATATGTTGTAACAGAAGAGTATAAGCACAGGAAGACAGCAGACAGTATCCAGTATGTATCCAGTGGGTGTTTTTTTTATATATATATATATATATGTATATGTATAATGTGTTTTTTATATATATATATATATGTATGTATACACACACACATTTTAAAAGATAACAGAAAAACTGATTTTTTAATATATATTTTAATATATATTTAGGTATATAAAAGTAAATAATCACATGAATTTTGACTCTTATAATGATATGACCTGTATAGCTAAGATAAATATTTTCTCTTCCTTTTGTTTTTCAGTGATTCAAAGGAATTTTAAAATTATTTTCATCTATGTTTATTTTATAAGGAATATCATTCAGTTACATATATTTATTTCTAAGAGTTAATTGGCTTCTAAGCTCTTCAAAAGAGAGAGAGCATTATGAAATAAAAGAATATCTTGGCACTATTTAATGCCAATATTTTGACATTAAAAATATCAGTTAAATCAGTCACATGTTCACTACAATTACAATTGAATAAATACATAAAAAATATGAAGATGCTGTTCTCATGGTTCATTGGTTTACTTCACTTGTTATCCCTTAACACATACTGAAACAACTAGATGAATCTTCAATACATATGCTTAAGTACTGCACAGCAAGCAGCGCTCTGCTATCTTGAGAAAAATGTTCTTTCAAGAAGAAGTCATTTCTCTGGATGTTTCATTATCATCCTCAAGTTGCAGATATCTTTCTAGCTTAGGTATTCAGCCATGGATATACTAGAATCCTCCAYTTAAAGGGACTTATTTGAAATGAGTTTAATTAAATTAAATTAGTTTAAAATTAGTAATTATAACAAAATTAAGAAATACTTCTTTCTCCCYTTCAAACATTGTGTTAGGGTCTGAGAAAGCAGCTTAAGTGCATTAAGTATACTTAATGCACTTGATTTACATGCTCTAGGTGTCCCTGCTTGAGCATGAAGGTTGGACTAGATGATCTCTAGAGGTCCCTTCCAACCATTCTGTGATTCTGTGAACTGCATGGATAACAGCTATCTCCAGTGCTTRACAGATGAGAACCTCCCCATGCCTCTGTTGTTTCTACAAGAATTCCCCAGTTTATTGAAATGGACAAGAGTTAAATAATTGTTATTTCTGTTAATTCAAAATTTAAAGCTCTATTTGCAGTACACTTAATACACTTTGACTATATTATTTTATAGCCAATATAGCATTGATCAAACAACTCTATGAAATTATATGTCAACAGATACCTTCTTGATAATTTTTCAACATTTATGGTTTTTTTGCCATCCACATTAATGAACTAAATTAAAGAACAATTACCAGGGTGCTTTTTTTTTTTTTTTTTTTTTTTTTTGGAAGAACATGATTTGGAGGGCTGAATTGGTTATACACTTGTTTTTCAGGAAGATGACAAGTTGTGTATGAAAGCACTCCTAAATACTACTCGCATTAAATTTCTCATTTTTTTTTTTTACATTTAATTATTTTCATTATAACTAACATAGGGATAGTTGAAAGATCTTTAGTYCTATTTTATTTACACATTTGCACAAATATTTTATATTTTTTATGTGTATTGGCCTTGCATGCTACTATATGAGAGTGAAACCAATAACAATAATTTATTATTTAATTTGAATGTAAATTTAAGTATTTATATTTGAAATTCTTCTGGACTGAAAAAAAATCTTTGGTAAATATGAAACAAGGCTAAATCATCTTATTGAATTTTAAAAATCAATATTTCAATAATTATGTAGTTAAATGAAACTATTCCTTAAGAATTTATTCCTTAAGAATTTATTCCTTAAGAATTAAGATAGAAACTCAATGTCTGTAAGTTGAACATTGAATGCCTGTGCTAAAATTTTAAGGATCACTTTGAAAATGTCTGCATCTTTTAGATATTGAAGAAACCTTGCGAACTTTTCATCACTTTMTTATTGATGAAAATACAATGCCGCAAATGTGATGAATAATATATAGGAAGATAAAGGAGGATGCATAACGATAATAAACGACAATCCACAGAAATGTGTATTTACCTTCACAAGATGGTGTGGATCCTTCAAACTGCAACTGTGAATTCAATTTGCAGGTTAATAGATCTTGTCCAACAAGGGTGAAACCAGGATGGCACTTGTACTTGACAAAATCTCCTGAAAAAGTTATTCACAAAAAAACAAAAACTCTTAAAAAGTTAAAATGGAAAAAAAATGTTCAAACAAAAGTATATCAATATATCAGAAGGAGGATGTACGGAATAATAGTTTAGTTTTATTAGATTTCAAGTGGAAGCAGAAAAAAAAAAAGTACTATTTTATCACCTATTTCAAAGTCATCATCTTCAGTAAACAAATCTGCATGGGGAACTACAGGTGGTGGCTGGCACTTCTTCAGTTGATAAGCTGCAAAGTTAAATGAAAATAATATTAAGTAGTGATGTGTTAAGACTGAATTTCCAAAAATTCACTTCTCATTCACACTTGCCAAAGTATCATAGCTACACCAAAACTAGGAGTTTGGCCCTTAAGTTAAATGTATCAGTAATATTCACAACTTTTCTCATAATACTACATATTATCTCTACCATATTAACATATTTATTATAAATATAAATCCATTGTAGCATTGGGTGGAGTTGCAAAGCTAATGAGAAGGTCTGTGCAGCTACAAGGATGTGGTTTCATATGAGTGCCTCTGTAGTACCTGGTAATGATTTTTTACCAATTCCTTTAAATAAAATCCCCTCTCCACTCTCAATTTTGTCAAATGTTTTAACAAACTATGAATAGTCTTTTAAGGATGGTAACCTGGAAAATAATTGGCATGTCCATAACTAGTCTATCGGAATACTTAGCCGATTTTACGTCTACGAATTAAGTTAGAATGCCTATGATAGACGAAGAAGGCATTTCTGGAAAACAAAATAAATACATCAGACTGCAATCAGAGAGTACATACAGTACAAAATTGTCCCTTCCACAAAGAAGGATCACAAGAAAACCAAGAACATAATCTATCCTGATAACCTTATAGTCATATCCACTTGTCGACTTTGAGGACTTAAAGAAACAYGAAGTAAATTATACTGGGAATCACCCCATGTGTTCCACATGAGCTGAATTCAACACTTGAAAGCAGCTGCACAAAGAGAAAAGATCCATGCAGATCTCTTAAATCCATGCAGAATTCCAAAGGTGAGGGAGGTGAAAGCATGTATTTTCCTACCTACTTTTATTCATATATACATGTAGAACATTCCTATTATGTATATACAAAGTACACATCTAATCATTATTAGTAAAAMCATTGTTTGCATATTCCTGTAACACTTTGAATATCAAAGTCCTCTGCTGGACTTTAAAATGGGTGCCCAACCATCCAATCCACCTTTCTGACTATTACTCTTAGGACTGATCAGCTGGCGAAAAATTTTACTACGAAAGGATAGAAGAAAATTGACTAGTAAGTGGGACGAAATAATACAAAAAATAAAAACATAGTATTAGATAGTAATGACTAATATGAAGAAAAATGTGGTTTATTCAAAGATACAAATGAATGTTCTAAAGATACTTTTAATATACTGCTTTAAAAATAACTTATATTGTCATTTTAATAAGTAGCAAATTCATTAATTCTGGTAAATTTATTTTAGATCATCAAGTATATCACAAAGTTAAGAAATATTTTAATTCTGTAATTGAGATAATTCTATTTTGATATAATGCAAACTGACCATGAAAATTGAGAACAAAGAATCCTCCAGTTGAAAAATCACTGTGAAATTTAAGGAGGACTTGATTGGAGGAACTATATGCTGTTTCCAGAGCTGTGTTCCCACTGAAAACTCCAAGCTGAGGTGAATTATGGTCAGGACCATCCCTATGAAGGAAAATATATACATTAGCTAAAGAACAAATATATTAGCACTTAAATAACTTTTAAGKTTTTTTTAAGTCTTTTTTTTTCTAGAGAACATGTGAAATTTTCATTAAAATTTTCTAATCAATGATAAAAATGTTACTCTATTTGTATTTCTTTCAACACAGAATATTGTAACTTGAAAGTTTACTATTTTTTCAAGCCCAAGAGAACTTTGTAATAGCTTAAAAATAAATATTGGATATTAAATATTGGATATTAATAAATATTGGATATTAAAAAATAAATATTGGATGAGGTTATAGCATCTGAAGCTTTCTCTGTTTGTTCCTGTCAAAACTGATGTATAACCAACAGCTAATAGAAAATGTATCTAGAAAATCTTGTGTTATCAAAATATTTCTAATATTTTTGATACAGATCCTGTAAGAGTTTTCTTATTATTAATGCAGGTGTGAACAGGTTGAAAAAGATTGTTCCTCCTATATAAATTCAAAGAAACAAAACAAAAAAAAAACAAAAAAAAAAAAGGAAGAAAAAGCAAAAAAGAAAGAAATAATGTTCTATATTTCTCAACAGTAGGACAGACAACCCAAAGATACATACTTCAGCAACATCGGGCTGATTTTATTTTCAGTATCATAATTTCAGCTCTTAATAGGCATAATAGTAATAGTAATAATAATAAAAAACTACCACACTGCTTTTATAATTGAAGAACTCTTAACCTCTGCAATGCTTATCTGTAGTCTTCCTGTATGTGAAACCTACTAAATCTAAATGAATTAAATACTTTTTGTGCTTTGTACTCTAGAGATTATATAGAAGCACTCCAAAAGCATTCAGCTTCAGACCTTTCACTGTCTTTAACTTGGAGATACTTGTTCTCATCAGTCTTATGCTAAAAAGCCAAGCATTAATTGATTGTCTATCCCAAACTGATCAAAATAATCTCCTATCACAAAAAGAAAAATGCAGTAGTCTGCTGAAAGTTTTAAAAGAGAATATGACACTTAAATAACTTGCATATGTTACTTGTTTTTGTTAATACATAATTTAAATAATTTATCCTTATCTTGTACAATTTGTCATGGTTATCTAGACTATTAATTTCTATTCTAATATTGGTGACAATATGAAAAAAAAATAGCTTACTTGACATAAAAATTATACTTTCCTCTCCTAACTACCTTGCAAAACAGTAGTTCAAATAATTAATATTGGACCTAATAATTTTCTTTTTCTTTTCATTTTAAAAATCTGATTCCCGAGAGGAAAAAAAGAGAAAAAAAAAAAAGGCAACAACAAAACCAAAGCTATAATGATTCCATAACAATTCCATATTATTCTTTCATGCTGAAGTGAATGACATATAAAAGAATGAGAATGACAAACAACATCACACTAAAGAGCCTCCTCACAGTGATTTCAGGAAATACCTTGCATTGATAGCTCAGAAAGTACACTGAAAAAAAAGTGTACTTCATGGACAATCAGGAACTGAGAGAAATAAGCAGTAAAACACTTCTTTAAAAAAAAAAAAAAAAAAGAAATAATGTAACAAATCCAAAATTCAGCATGTACTTCAGCCTAACAAGTTCAAAAAGTTGACATGATTTTAAGATTTATTTACATAGGCCAAAAAAAGAAATGTCACTGATCCAGCTAGATCTTTACCAGYGAAGGCCCCTTTTTATTTAACTAATGTCAAGGAGGACAAACTGTGATTCATTTCAGAGCTGAATTTAATGATAACAGAAATATCTCGTGCAGTCAAGCTACAGGGCATAAACACCAACACTTACAAACTGCCTGAACTGTCCCTGTATGGATTATATGGACTTCAGTGTTGCTGTCTGTAAAAATCTTACTCTAGGGAGCGATAGAGAAATGATAGTTTACTTGGAAGATGACCTCTCACAAGAGTATGCTGTGTTCTGTATTTTGTGCAAAACAGCTTTTTTTTTTTCAAGATTATCCATAGTACATTAAAGAGAAAAGCCACTATGCATACTATATGGCATAAGTACTTGGGTTAACAATAGATGAAAAGGTGTGCAATGCATCAGAGATATAACCATCTATGTTTGCTCTTCAGTATTTGACACAAGAATTTAGACAATCTTGAGACCTCTTCTTCCAGAAAAGGGTATAAAATCAAGGAGGGCTTTGGGGGGAAAAAAAAAAAAAAAAAAAAAAAAGGCTGGGAAAATAGAGCATACAAAAATTAAACAGCTGCAAGATGCATGAATCAACTAAACTTATGGCTTGAGAAATATAGTCGTTGTAATAGGAAGCTATGGCTATCAATCATATTAAGATTTTAGAATAAGCCTTCATGATACACAAAAGTTTTTCCACATCTAACATATTGCTGCATAATTTAATGGAACATATAATTGAACATACTACAGACTGTTATAGTACATCTATGTCTAGAGCTAGGGTTCATGATCTCATTTGGAAAATGCAGGCCACTTAGAACTTGTATTTTCCTGAACACTGCAAGAAGCTTAAATCACATCTGAATGCTGAATAATTTTGAGTTTCAGAGAATTTTTAAGGAAAAAAAAAAGCTCTTAAGGGTTCAAGTAGTGTCAAATAATATTCATCAGTATATAATTATATATGTGAATACATTATATGTGAATTATGTGTGAATACATATATTCATCAATATATGAGTAAAAATTGTTCTATTAATCAGAGAATCATTATGGCTGGAAAAGACCTTCAAGACCATAAAGTCCAAATATAAAACCATCACCACCATGATGGCTCCTAAGTGCCTCATCTACACATGTATGCTGTTTATTAGAATCGAAATTGCATTATAAAAGATAACACTAAGCAAAAGCTTATTTGTGAAACTGAGATTATGGCAAATCAATCAGAACCTCCCCCCCACACACATGGTTAAAAAACACATGGTTTTTTAATACATACCAAACTGCAATATAGTCATTCACAGGTTCAGTTTGGAGTAAGGTGAAGTTGATATAAATTCCGTGGCCTGGAGGTACAGTAATTAACCAAGTACAATCCTTGGAATTTGGGTATTCATCTGGAAATCCTGGAGAATAAACTGTACCATTCTGAGCAGTTACATTATAGCCACAAGGAGCTGAAAATAAAAATGAAAAAAATCAGGGAACTATATTGCTTCATGAAAAAAATATACCAAAATGCTCTCCATTTTCAAAAGCTCCACAGACAAGCTAATCTAAATCTTCAAGATTAAACTAGAGGCAATTCTTAAGGAAAGGCAGAGTGTACTTCCATACAACCACCACTACCATATATACTTTATCTACAAGAGTTTTTAGCTATATTTAACAGTACTTAAGTTGCACTTTTTATGTTGATTCTTCATTTTGACAAGTGATTATAGAGGCATAAATTAGCATGTCCTTGCTGAATGAAATTTGTAGGCAAATCAATGCCATGAAAAGGCATTTGATTAATTCAACAGTAAAGAATGTGTAATAATGTGCAACTAAGATATAAACATGGATGTGACTAGATAAGACATATGGTCATTAGAGCAAACTAACAGAAAAATGAGACCTTAATAGTATCTTTGGGCTCAGTTTAACTCGGGAACTTTTCTCATCAGCTTTTACCACAAAGTTACAAAGTTACAGAAAAGGAACAGAAAAGAAAGAAGGGACATTAAAAAAGGAAAAAATGACGTCACATTTCCTGTTTGAAGGTTTAGAGCTGCTACGCTTCGGGGCACAGCAATCATCTGGTGAGCAGAACCTTTTGTTCAGAGAGAGCCTCTAGATGTACTGGACAGGCTAAAGAGGCTTTCGCCACTTTTCTCTCTTCACCTATCTATCACACTTCACCCAGCTATCACTAGCTAGTATGACGCTCAGAAAGTCTCCCCATGTTAGAACAGATCTGAATCCACTTCTATGGTCCTTTTAGTGTTCAACAAAGAATAGAGTCTTAAGGAAAAGAAGAATGGATWTTATCTGGCTAATTCCTGATTGCAAATACACACCAAGGGCAACTGGCAATGTTTATCAATCAGCTCTGGCAATTCAATGATGAAAATGTGAGTACATTTTCACTGCTCTCTCATCCTCTACATGTATGCAGGAACAGACTGTGGAGTCTAAAAATCTGCCCTGTTTCTTCCATAGTATTCAGTGTTTGAAATTAAAACTGTTTGACAAGTATACTAACTACATAGAAATATATTCCCCAAAATTGATTGAGTCATTAGCAGAAACTATTTTAAGTTCCAGAAGCAGGATTTTTTTTCTGACTGAGGCTTGATACTTAAATATACTTTTAAGTTTATTGTATTTCAAATTAATGGATTAATGTTGTCCATGACATTTTCTTTTTAATTCTGCTTTCATTCTCTRACTCTCCACAAAGAACGCACGTTGTTTGCATCTCAGTTGAGGCAGCCTGACCACTGTTATCCAGGACAGATCAATAAAGTGTCACAGATAACAGTAATGTAACAGATAAGGCAATACACACAGCTGATATCTCTCCCCAAAGATCTTTGGAACGGACAATCAACAAAAAATTAAATAGAAATAATAAGCTATATTCCAAACAAGACAGAAATAACTTTAGTTTGAGTAAATATTCTAATATTAATGAAGTTATTGTGTCTCATTGTGTCTCATTGTGTCTCATTGTGAAGGACAGACATGAAGAAACACATGATTTAGAAATCAAAAAGTGTATTATCAAGTCTTCTCACTTTTAAAATACATTTTTAAAGCTATAGTTCAATACGTTTTCTGGTGCTACATGCTGTTTCACAGATGCACTAAGATTATATAGTATAAGCACATACTAACCGCAGGGATAAATAACATTGTTCATGTAAAAACAGTAAACATCTTTAAAGATTCATCTAGCAGTATTGCCTTTAGACAGCAGAAAAAAAAAAAACACACATCTAACTTGCTGTAATGAGGGCTGGTCTCCTAGCTCAAGGCAGGCAACTGAATGACCTATTAGATTCAGGACAGCCATATGCCACAAATCTCTTCTCAGATGACTCAGATGAAAAACAAAATTCTAATGCTCAAGCCACAATGCTTTAGGTGGCACTCACTGTGCTTATAATTACAGAAAGTAATGATAATAAAAGGAAAAGCTCAAGAAAWACGAAAAAGTTTCAAATTACAGTAAAACAAACAAACAAACAAACAATTTGCATACAGTTCTGCTGGGGCAGGACAAGAGAATTTGAATTCATCTTGCTTTTGGCAGATAAACATCACAGACACCCACATTTTCTCTCTTGCAGTCAGATAATTCCCCAAATTTGTTTTCATGACAGATACAGGATTCCACCAGGAATTCTTCAAGGGGCAAGCTTCCAACATTATTATCAGGTATTAGGTTTTTATTTGTTTGTTTTTCCTACCTACTGCTGTCCTGATGGTGCTCATCAGGAAAAGAAACAAAACAAAAACAAATCACTGCATACCTTTTACATAATGAGCCAAATTTCTACAACTAGCTTGGAAAGGTCTTGTCTCCTTTGGTTCCTGTGCTTATAAAAAGTACTACCTGGTCTCATTGATTTCATCTTCACTCCCCCCCCTCCCCCCAAAACCAGGTCTCTTATTTTCATCCTATGATTTAAATCTGAAATTCATACTGAATTTATCTTCTTAACTAAGATATAAAAATATAGTAACAGCATATCAAGTGTCTAAAACCTTACAAACAGAGTATGCGAGACAAATTTTTAATGTAGACAAACACAATATATTGCTTTATATTTTTGAGTAAGACTTCACTTTCATAGATCCCCTAGTACATATGAGAAACTAGAAAGAATGTCACGGAATACACAACAGGAAAGATGTGAGAGAATGAAAAGYCAGTAACATGCCTCAACTTTGTGGCATGTTAATACCGTGGTACCATTTCTAGTAARCGGACACAGATTTTCTATTAAACTAACAACATAGGTCACAGGACATGTCAGGCTTAGATTGGACTTTCCCTGTCAGATTGGACCTTTGCTTTCAACTTGTGACAGCAATTATCTAATGACCAGGTAACTATTTATTTTTTCATTTTATCTTTTGCTTAGCTTTGTGCAACTGTGTACTGCAATATTTAATAGTCTTCTATATATTCCCCTGACTAGAAGATTGATAACAAGCAGAAATTCTGTGTAGAATGAACTTGCTGTACCCATCCCCAAATTCAGGTCATCAACCTAAAGATCCAGGGGCAGTTGAAGAGTGAGCATAMCGCCAGAGAAAGGTAGTATATATATATGTACCGGAAAGTTTGGGTGCATATCAGTCTAAGCATATCTAATCTGAACTGCATTAGGATCACTGTGACTGTTAGACAGTCTAACTTTCTGATTACACTGTTAAGATTTTAACTGGACTACCTATGAATTCTTTGCTTTGCATGTATGGCATGATCCCCATAAAAAAGATGTTGAGTGTAACAAATTGGTGGGGATTCAAGCAACCTACTGTGTAACTTTGGTTCATCAAATTCTTAACCATATTATTTTGACATCAATGCAAAAACAAGAACCCTCAAAGGATTCTCACACAAAGTTATTAATTGTCTTTCTTTTGTAAATCATTTATAAGTTATCATCACCACACTTCCTTGTGACAACTGCATTGCCATTGCATTGATTTTTTCCTCTGAAGTGTTAATTTCCATGTATGAGCCACTACCAGATCTCATATTTCTCTCAGCTTTCTGAAATATGTCGAATACTCTGTAGAAAGGTTTTGATTTATGGTTTGTAAGAAGACTAGCCATAGCTACAAAGGTCATTTCATTCTTGTATTGATTTCCCTCTCAAACCTACTGCCAAATTCCAAGGGTCAAAAGCTACTAATGCCCTATTCCATTTGCATTCCTTACTGCAACAACAGGTCATTTATATGCAATATTGGTTTTTTTCTGCTGTGACAGATCCAGCTTAAATGTAGAGAAGTAAATACTCTACAAAGTGAGAAAAGGGCTACTTTGGTGGAATAAGAGACTGAAACTACTCTGCTTTCTCAGTCAGCACACTAAGAAACCCACTCAATATTAAAAAAATCATGCAACTTCAGACAAATAGAGATGCATGCATTCAGACCTCAGCTGTGTGCAACTTTGTCATGTGGATGCTGGTGTGTAGGTGGTGGCAGGTCATGCTCAYATGCAAAAGAGCCAGGATAAATGTACACACCAGAGAATTTACTTCTCTGAGTTGGGAAATACAGGTAAAAATACTGAATTAAAACTGTGGGCAGAGGGACAGAAGATAGAAATAATGAATATCTTAGCAGCAGTAGGAACTAAAAATTACTTTTCCTGAATGGCAATTCAAATYGAACAAGTACTTCCTTATTCTTGTTTAAGCCAAGAAATCAGACAGAAAATATTAATATGTGCCCTAAAATCTAAATTACTCTTTTCATCTACATGTACACAATACTGCTTTAAGAAACAAGTTTCTTTAGCAAAATGGTAAGGGATAAAAATGAATACAAGGCTGCTATTCTATTTGGTGATGTATTAATATCATTATTTGGGAATATTATATATTACTCTGAAATCAAATTATACATTAAATACAAGTAATTTGATTGTATAGGTGTTTTTCTAAAAAAAAAAAAGAGGATTTTTTTAAGGGTTTTTTTCTGCCTTTAAAATCTAGCTTTAAATTTATAATGTCACAAAGTTAACTGCAGAACTACCTACAGATTCCCAGTGTCTTACCAAGAGCAAAAGCAACCTAAATATCAATGCAAAACAGTGATCCAAGATACCATTCATCATACCCTCCTGTATTCATCAGACACAGGAGGGCATAAAACGTTAGCATAAGAATTAAAATGTTAAAAAGACTTTAAAAAAATTCCAAAATGTTCGACAACAGGCTTAGTTTTTGAATGTTTAATATAAAGTGTCTGTTTTTTCCCAACAGTTGAATGGGTATCATTTTCACATGGAAAGMACACATGCATTTTTCAAGCATTAAAGCTTTTCTACATAAATAGATTATTATTTATCTGTTCTACTTAAACTATATCAGAAGACAGCAAAACACYGATACAAAACCAAATCATCCTAGGATATAAATTTGTGTACTCATATCATTCTACCTTCATTGCATGTTTAAAATTATCAATCATTTAACAGAACAATAAAAAACTGTTATCCTTTTAAGATAGACACTGAGGAACTGAAGTGAGGCATTTTATCCATAAATCAGTAAAAAATGTAATCCTTAGTATGTGTTAGTGAACTTATTACAAAGGCATTTTAAAATAAACTCTAAAAAACACCCTGTTATTCAGTGCTTTCTAAATCARTTCAAGAATACTCTGTTCATCAAAGGTGCAATTATATCCATAGTTATTATTCTGCCATTACTATAAGTCTGATTTATCAAGATTTTTTTTCTTTTTTTGTTAGAGACACCAAAAGCCCAACTATCTRAAAGGAAGCACTATCCCAATAGAGATGTGCTGCATCTTCATTTCACTTTAACAAACATATATTAGGGTGGTTCTTTAAATCTTCCAAAGCAGTTCTAGAATGACACAAGAAAGACTGAAAAATACAATGTAGAAGCAATCTTTAACTGCAGGAGTTTGTCAGTGTATTAATTCTCTATTTTTTACAGACAATATGCTTTCTTATACCTATGAAAGATACTCTATTTTCTAGTGATTTTTACAACAAAAGTGGATGRCTTTCTAAGGAATTAAAGGTAAGGAAGTATCAGGGGATGAGATTAAGTATTATGACTGAGAAGGATAAGGTAGAGATGACCTATAGAGTTTTGATGCAAGTGTATGCACAGAACTAGGGCAGGTCGGAGAAGAGCTGGTTGTATGTCATGTCATGATCATTTTTTATTTTCAGCTAATAACTCTATGTGTGAAAATTATCATACAGCCTGCATCAGGCATTTTTCCCAAACAAGTTATCAGCTTCTGAAATT
Source organism: Nothoprocta perdicaria (assembly GCF_003342845.1). Taxonomy (NCBI): domain Eukaryota; kingdom Metazoa; phylum Chordata; class Aves; order Tinamiformes; family Tinamidae; genus Nothoprocta; species Nothoprocta perdicaria. The sequence continues at coordinate 1,720,792 of NW_020454494.1, forward strand.
ATACCAATCTTTTATTTAAAAGTAGTATCAGAATGTTCATTTTGAGGGATATTTTCTATGCTAATGGCTAGCTTCCTCTCTACACATCTGTTCAGAGAACTGTTTTAAGTAATTAAAAAAATAGTTTCTTCTTTTTTTTTCTAAAAAAAAAAAAAACTGGTAAGTTTTATTCAATTTGGTTTAGAGCCACAAAAAGTGTTCTCTCCAAAAAGTATATTCTCCCAATATCAAAGTTATTTTTAAGCACTGTCAAACTACATGAAACTCATTGATGTTCTCAGAGCAATGTGAAAACATTTAATCAGAAGTCTGATCTGTGATAGAGTGAAAAAATATGATATAATTTTAATGGGAAAATAAATAAATGATTTGCTTGGGTATTTCCAGAAGTCCTAGACATAAAATAAGTAGTTGTGTTCCCCTAAGCTTTTGGATCTAAATTGTGTTCCCCTAAGTTTTGGAGTTACTAATCTCTGATTAGTAACTGAAAATAGTATTACAAATTGTAGGAGTTTTATAATTCAATCCATTTATCTTTAGCCATGTTTTCATGGGAAAAGATGTATTCCAGTCTTGCCCATCCTTTAGCAGAAAATTTCCTTAATCAGCGGGTATATATAGATAAAGCTTTGGGAGAATCATAGAAGCATAACGGCTGAAAGGGACCTGTAGAGATGATTTAGTCCAAACCGCCTGCACATGAAGGTCACCTAGAGCATGTGGCACAGGATTATGTGCATTTGAAGATCTCCAGAGAAGGAGACTCCACAACCTCTGTGGGCAGCCTGTTCCAGGGCTCTGTCACCCTCACTGTCAAGACATTTTTTCTTAAGTTCCTGTGGAACTTTTGGTGCTTCAGTTTGTGGACATTTCATCTAGTCCTATCGCTGGCCACCACTGAAAAGAGGCCAGCCCCATCCTCCTCAGTGTCCTTGAAATATTTTTAAACACTGATCAGGTCCCCTCTCAGCCTTCTTTTCTCTAGATTGAACAGGCCCAGATCTCTCAGTCTTTCCTCCTAGGGCAGAAGTTCCAGCCCCTGATCATCCTCATAGCCCTGCATTAGACTCATGTCTGATTTTTTTCCAAAGCTGCTATGAAACAATGATATATATATTATATATATATATATTTCCCACAGAATTAAGTCACATAAACTAATGTAGTTTCATAAACATGTATCAATATAGAACAGAAGTTCTACGTAACAGTCAACAGAAAGAGACAGTTATTCTATGTGAAGGATACTTAGATGTAAGTGTAAATAAAGATGTAGATGCAAAATGTAAATAAAATGTTATAGAAACTTTTAATTCAAAACACAGAGGAGATGACAGTTCCCATGCTTTATTTATATATGCCAGTGGTAAAAGTTTTTCAGTAAATCAAAAAATATCTCCATCATAATCTGAGGGTGATGTAATATGAGCACAATGTAAATTCAGGAAGAATGTAAATGAAGGTGAAATAACCATTTTAACAGCAGGAGACATTTGGCTCAGATCATTAAGTTTGTCAGGATGATTAAAAAATATCCTCATTTTCTGTTAGATTTATAACCAGTCTGAGAATGTGAGAGTGTTAATATTCCTCTAATTTGAAAGTGAAATATGACAATAAGAGGAAAGACCAAATCAGGAGGAACCTAAACAACAACAACAACAAAACCCCATAAATTACGTCCATGTTGGTAATGTCTTTGGATACCTGCAAAGGATCCTCATCATGAGTTATAACCAGCTGCTTTGCCAAGATGTGAAGCATTACCACACTGTGTGTCTAAGGAAAGTGTCAACTCTGATCTCCCAAAGACATATTTTCATTTATACCTCTCAATGCTTTTCCTTTGGGAAATATGGCTTTATTTATCTTAGGCTGTTGTTTTTTAATCAATGGAGTTCCATAAGACTCAGAGGTGATACACTTCCAAATACAACTATAGTTGCCTAAAATAGTGTCATTATGCAATAAAAATATTAATTCATGCTGCTATTTCAGCTTTTAACTTATTGTTCTCTATAAAAAACAAATTGTTAGTTTGAAAGATTTTATATTAAATAGAAACAGCCTCCCAGCTATCATGAAGAAGTAAAAAAAAAAGTAAAATGGACGACTTTTTGGATTGGCAGCCATTTAACAGTGAACGTACCACTGATTGTACAGAATACATACATTCATTTCTATGCTGGAAACACTCCAATTTTATTCAGTATTGGAATATCATTTTAATATTTTTATTTCTATACTGTCATAAATCTGTAAACCCGTCTTAATCCTCGTCAATAAAAATCCTTTTTTTTTTTTTTTTTGAGAATAAGACAAAATTCAATACTCTCATTTGTTCAAGTGAGCAGCAGCTCCTAACTAAACTTCTGAAGAGAGGAAGCATGGCCCTTCCCATGTCCAGTGATAAATGTTCATTCCAGATATTGTCTTCCCAATATTGTCTTGTCCAAAAGGAAGAAAAATAAAATAAAGTGATAGCCATTTGCTTCACTGACCTTTAATTCTTTGCTTTCTAATGTGACTTCTTCCATGTGCTGCCACATACAACTTAAGGGCTCTTCAAGTGGAACAGTCTTGAAAGTGTTTCACCTTCAAAATACTTGCCAGTATTTCCTTCAGTAATTCCTACAAATAGACTCTATTTTTTTCTTGGGATATTCAGGAAACTAAAGCTAGTTCTTCACTATGTTAAAATGCATAAATGAACTTTGGGAAGAATTCCTTCCCTATTAGAGAACTGGTTCACTGATGGAAGACCACAACTAATATTAAAACTTTTCTTGTTTGACAGATTTACTTTAAATACATTCATTAATTCTTTCACTTTGAGATTTCTGTAACAATTTTTCCCTTAATCATGAGGATATCTTTATGTCTTATTTTTCAATCAGGCCTCTACAATGTCTATTTAACAGTACGAAACATATACGAACAGTATATGAAAAAATAAAGTTTAAAATAATATATAACATAGGCTAATTGTTCTTAGTTTAATAATTTCAATAATAATTATATAAATAATCCTTAAAAACACATAATATTGGGAATTTTATATATTTTATAAATTTTATATTTATATTTTTATATTTATATTATTTTTATATTTTATAATTTATATATTTTATATATAAGAAACTGCATTTCTTCCTTACAAAACTTTTGAATTCCAAGAAATGCATCATATTATATAATTCTTCTGTATGATTAATAGACTCCTGCAAAATTTATGTTAACTTGCATAACTATTACGGAACAGAACTTCACTTTTTCAATTTTCAGAGCACTCATTAGATCAAAACAAGGAGGTTGTATACACTCAAATCTCAAGCATGTATTAAAACACATTCACATGCTGCAATGCATTAGGATTAAGCTGTTAGGACAATATCATTCCCAGGAAAAAAAAAAAAAAAAGAAAGAGAAAATAAATTGAAATGTTTATTTCAGTTCTCATAAGCAAGAAACTGCAATGGCAAATCAGACATTTAGCCCATCGAGTCTACTTTTGCTTCTTACAATATTGAATTCCACTTGTCTCCAAAAAATCACAGAGTTCAGAGTAGGAAATAATACGTTAACCTTTCTCACTAGGAAATCTCTTCCTGGTCCCTGGCAGTCTGTCCTGTAGTAAGATAATTTGAATCTAAATTTTTGTCATGGATTATTTCTGTAGCTCAGATCTTTCTGAAATTCCCCACAAAATTATCAGGTTTGATGTGAAACTAAATCAAACTAAAAAATCAAATACCTTTAAATATAAGTGATAAGGATACTAAACCTACTTCCTGCAATAAAAATCTTTAGCACCATTAACCTCTTGCTATGATTAAAATCAGTTATTTCCTTAAAACATCCTCTAGGAGACTTTGACAAAGCTTTTGAAGATCTAAATGAGTGTCAGCAATTTGTTTCTGTTGTTTATATGAAAGCCTGGCTAAAAGCTTTCAAATGGAGCAATTTATGTGACAGCACACATTGTCCAAAGAATCAGAAAAAAAGAAAGGGAGAAGAAAGTCAAAAAATGACAAATTTCACATGGAGTTTAAGATTATATCTGGCAGTATCATAAGTATGAGCAATAATCAAAGATTTATTTTGCTTATTTTCATAAGCAATAAATCTTTTACAGATAGCAACAGGAACAATATATCACTGCTAAGGAACAGGACTCATAAATATTTATGATTTATCAAATTTAATAATATTCTGACTCTGGTTGTGAGCATTACACATTAGGATAGAAGTGCAACTCTTCAGCAAAACTACATTACATACATGCAAATAAACACAGAAAAATCAGAAAGTATAATGAGTTCAGAAGCAAAGGTACTACCAGAAAGTTACCTTCACATCTGGGGAAATGGTAGTTCCAATTTCTGTTGATTCCATGTTGGCATGTGAGAACAGGCTGACCCCTCAAAACATACCCCGGATAGCATTCAAATGATACTGACTGACCCACACTGTAATCTGAGTTGACTATATATCCATTTAAAAAAGGAGGAGGATCAGGGCAGTTCTGTAACTCAAAAGCTAGAAGGGAACAGAAATAACAGGCAAACATTAGAAAGCTGAAAACTAATAAGAGATTGATTAACATATCAGTAAGAAATGAATCATCCGCTTGAGTCATCTTGAATATTGGAAAGACCTCCACTGGAAAAAAAAACACAGGAAAAGACCAAAATCTGGAAGAGAATGATAATTGATTATAACATAATTACGGAGAAGAAATGCAAAGAAATATTGGATGCAGAGTATGAAAAAGGGAATATTCTATAGTAGTATTTTAACTTTAATCTTTACTGTAACTGAGATTTTTCTACAGCCCAACATCTTTCCTCTGCTTTGACTACATTCTATCCCTACAAACATCCTCTTTGATACAATTACACTCTAGCCCAACATATCCTCTGAAAATGAATGAAATTAATATATAGTAAAAGTATTTCACTGCTACTACTATTATCATTGTTCCCAATAACTACATACAATTATGTCATACCTGAATATCATAAGCTGCTACCAAATACAATCCAACCACAGTTAGATTACATATATCTGATTTGTGGTTGATAAGGACAGATCAGGATATTATAAAAATTATGTGCTCTGAGCCCAAGTTCTGTCATATAACTGTTCAATCTGAGGGTGACAGAGCCCTGGAACAGGCTGCCCAGAGAGATTGTGGAGTCTCCTTCTCTGGAGATCTTCTAAACCTGCCTGGATGCCACTCTATGCAATGTGGTCTAGGTGTTTCTGCTGGAGAAAGGGGATTTGGACTAAACGATATCTAGAGGTCCCTTCCAACCTTAACCATTCTATGATTCTGTACTTTAATGCTAAATAAAAATAACCTGGAATATAAATCAACAGCACTATAACCAAAAGCTGCATAAATAAAAGATCATAAGAAATCTGATAAAATTTTTGTGGAAACTAGTAGTTTTCCACTGCTAGTCTCAAAAATAAATGTTATCACAGAATTTATCATATATTTTATTTCCTATATAAGAAACAACATAATTTATCACAAGTGAGCAGGAGTAAAACAATTTAGAAGAAGAAATCTGGCATCAATACTTACAGTCCAGCAATATTTATAGGAACATGAATATATATAGAATAGCTATGTTCAAAGAGTAACTACCAAGTTATTAATATGCAAGTATATTAATACAACTAGTAGCAGTATATGAACCTGAGACAAGTTAATACCTTCTYGTAGTAAGATTCATATACTATACTGAATGTCCCTTGCAAGAGGGTTTGGAACTGCAGCACAACATTAAAAAAAAGGAGGTTTGCAACACAAAAATTTCAGCTTACAAGTTAGTAATCTGTAATACCAAGGTTATATTTGACTGGAAGTACAGTAGAGTGGTGAGGTCATTACCTACACCAATTAAATTAGTTCAGCTAATTTCAACTGAAACACCACCAGTCTATTAATCACAGCAATTCTTTAAATGTACATGTAAACTCTATAGTAAGTAGTCCAGTAAGATATAATAAAATCATTCATTCATTAAGAAAATCAGAATGTCCACAAGCTATTGTATTTTTAAAATATATATAACTGTATATTAAAAAAATCATCTGACCAAAAAATGGAATTAATGAAGGAATGTAAAGTCACAGAAAACATGACATTCAAAAATCCTGAAAAAATGAGAAATGTTTACCATGGAAAAGGTCACTTGTAGATATATTTCCATATAAGGATTGAATTAATGACTTCTTTTAATTAATATTTGGATTTAATGTTGTGAAGGTCTTAAAATATTATTTGTTAACTTTATTTAATTGATAGAACCTAGCACAATAAAAATTCAGAAGGAATTCAGAACTACAGTAATAACAGTGGAGAATATATTATTAAATTAAGTCTAGTCTAGTCTAATCTTTTTTTCCAGTCTTTCCTTTTTAGTCATTGCTGACTGCAGTCAGACTATATCACAAATAGAAGATTCATTCTGGGAAAAAAAAGCCCCCTTCTTTTCTCGAATTCATTCATTGGATCCATAATTCAGCTTTTGTAATACAGCTAGAAGAGATACGGATAACAGAAATATACTGAGATCATCAGATTTCTCTTCATTGCATTAACCAAAAAAAAAAAAATAGCACTAATTATTACAGGAAAGGAAATACAAAAAGCTTTATTACTTGTTTATGGCTCATTAAAGTTCTGCTAAATCTACTTTTAATACCATTATTATTCCTACTATCACTACTAATATGGCACTAATAAAAATAATATTATCAGTATGAATTATTAGCAGCTTTTTATGGATGAGATTATTAGAGATTATTTAAGAGTACAGGACATATTAAGATTAAAATCAAAAATACTTAGCAAATTATTACAATAAATGCAATCGATGTTATTCAGGGAACATATCTGAAGGGCTAGATAATCTAACAAGTTAATTTTACAACAAGATGCAGTATTATATCGTCCCAAAGTTACAATGACAGTAATAATTTCTGTAAATTTCAAACTTTGACTCCAAAAAGATTTGAGGAGATAAACAGGTATGAAAATTATCCTACCTTACGGGTTAATTTGCTGCATGGGTTCCACTTTTATCCTGTTTATTGTGGTTTCTGTTTTTCTGAACTGAATTTAAGATTTGGTTAAAAAAAAAAAAAAACTCCTCTCACTGATTTACGTGAGAAGAAAACACAGGAACACCTCAGGCAAAAGAGGAAATCCTAAGATAATGACAAAATCTCCCTTGCCCTCTAGTTTGTATCATATCTCTTAAGGAATATTCCATCTAGTGCTGGTGGATAAATACTGCCTAACTCTGAAAATTCTAGTTAATGTTTATGTAGAAATAGATATTCTTCCTTCTTATTGTTAGCTGAACAAAGTATATACGGAAACCTTTGAAAGTAAGAAATTGATCCTCTGCCTAAAGCAGACGATTATAAGTTTGATGGTAGGAGAAAAAAGCACTTGAAAATGAAGAGAGTACAAACAACAGTGGAAAATGTAAAGATACTCTCTGCAAGTGATGTCTGGGATAAATCATACAGATGATTCATATAGGAGTATAGTAAATCAGGTGATTCATCCAACTATCATATCATGATTTACAGACCACTCAAGGAATTTGTTTTATAGTTGTAATATAAATATCCCTTTTTATTATTCTCTGTTCTTTGATATATGTATCGACTCTACCTGATTTAAAAGAACATTTCATTATTCAGTTATCACTAGCAAATATTTCTTACAAGCCCTGATGTTACACCYCACAAAGAAAGTTTGTTTTTTTATTAATGCCATATCCTAAGACTTATTTTGCTATTGAGCTTTACAAAATGATGTATTTTTTTTCACTGAAGTCAAACTCTAGTGAAAAAAGAAAATGAAACCTAAATATCTAAAGGAAATGTAACGGAAAGATTTACTTCTAACCCTGGCAGTAGTGAAATACTTGAATTTTAAAATGATCTGGTGTTGACTTTGGCTTTTGTGTAATATATTTTCCAGTGGTGAGGAGACAATGTAAAGCACAACAGAAGTATAATTTATTATGCTATTTTATTTTTATAATTTATTTTCTTTGTTAGATTAATCTTGGGTTAAGACTTACTCTCTTTGCAAATGCCGCACACATGGAGAGCACTTCAATATAGAAATAATTACCATTCAGAAAAAAAAATGTATTAGCATAGAATTAAGCTCACTCAACAGTATGAAAGGTCACAATTAAGACTACACAGAAAACCTTAAATTAGTCCTGCTGTATATTCCTTCAGTATCATACTGTATATAGCTACAGTGTGCAGAATAAAATCCATATCACTGGAACCCCAGGTTAGTGCCTTAAGCACTAGACAACATCATTTTCCCAAATGCAATGTTGCAGGATTACAGTCACAAAACATTGCTTCAGAAAATATATTTTTTTCTGAGTTCCCAAAATATATTACTTCACTTCTATTAGTTTTTCTTCCTTCAGGCATCCCCCAAAACCATTCTAGAAATACCACAGTGTTTCAGTAAATCCTTTTTTCTTTCCAGAGTTCTTATGATTCCGAAACTCCATTACAGTAATCTTCTTGCTAAATAAAGGTTGTCAGATTTAACACATCAACATCTTGTGTTCATGCATGTGTGTGTTTGCTGAAGAAAGAAATCACATTAGAACTTTTTTCCTCTTCACTCTCCTAGAAYATTTTTCTCTCCTGGTGTAATAGAATGAGATTCTCACCTCATATTCTGCTTTATGCTACACAGACACTCAGAGTAGATTAAGGATTCTTCTACTGAGCTGTAGTCCTAGGAACTGTAATTCCCCCAGTAAAAATCACACAAACAATGTTTTTTACCCACTTCCTTCAAAAAAAAAAAAAAAAAAAAAAAAATCCCATCTTAAAGGGAAAATTAAGCAGAGAAGGAAAGGTCTCCCAGAAATGTAACAAAAAGCTGAGGTAATATTATAGCATTGCCATATAAAAACAAAACCAAATGCCTTAAAACCATTAGAACAATCATAGTTCTGTACTGCATCCCTCAGAGGCTATAGAAAGTTTTATTTCTTCTGACCTGACATACAACCCRTGTCATCCCAGCTATATGCAGAGCACTCGGAGCCTGTAATTGCTTACCCTGGCTTGTCAATCACAATTCTGTGACAGTCACTTTTCTCTACAGCCCTAGGCTCCCACCGGCTGCCTGCATGTCAGATTAGACAGATTTGGGGGGTTCCAGTAACTCAAGATTGCTAGCCAAATGTGATGTATAAATGGTTTTCTATGTGTTATTTAGGGGTTGCTTCCTGTGCTTGCTGCTTTTCACAGGTGCCAAAAACCTCATCTGAAAGAGTCATACTTTCTCAATGTTTTTTTTTTCAATTAAACAGTAGAATTTTTATTCTACTTAGTAATTTTAAACACAAATAAAATGCACACCATTCTTTAGGCAGTGTAATTGCAAAGCTAAAGCTATAACAAAATATGAACACGCTTTTGCTGAGGCAGCAGCACATAAAACAAAAAACTATTGATGATATTCAGAGCTGTAATGTCCCCAGGCTCCTGCTAAGGACAGGAAGCTTTTTATTGCATTCAGAAATTCACAGTTAATGCAGGTTATATATTCAAATCTTGTGCTAAAAAAAAAAATCAGGCTCCCAAGCAGCAGCATTTGCTCCTTGCAGAGGCAAGAAGCAAGTGTTTGGTTGTTCTCACCATGCATAGACTTTCCGCCCTCACAAAATTTCATATACTGAATTATCTGAACAGTATGAATCCAGGATATACAAAGCTTCAATCTCCTAAGTATTTTTTTCACAATTGGGAAAAACAATTTGTATTTATTTAGAACAATTTATTATGAAATATTAATGAGAAATAGCATTATTAATTTTAACAATCACTATACAATATTGATATTCTTTGTTTTCTCCAAAGATGAGCCGTAACCAAAAAGTCTTAGCCTTCATAAAACACTATCAATCTTCATTTCATGACAGTAAAGTTTGCTTAAAAAGCACCTCTGATATCAGAAGGTAACTCCAACTCCTCTATATCTTTTAGAATGGTATCAGAATAAAGAGACAGACAAATTATCTCAATGTATTTTCATTTCTTTGCAGCTCTATAAATTATAGGATAGATTACAAAAGTCTATCTGCAGTGCTAGAGAGTTACTCTTTAAATACATGCAATAAATAAAAAAATAAATTTGCCTGAGACAAGCGGAGTACAAGAAGTCATATACATTTCTATCTTCTGTTTTATTAAACCTTTGCACCTCTGGCTCCAAAGAACCACTTTTACAGGGGGAAAAAAAAAATGGATAAGCACATTTGAGTCACATCTGATGTCGTAGTGCCAAATGGGTCATTCAGTTTAGGCGTTAGGCTCTAAGGGAAAACAAACTCAAGCACCACCAATGATTAGGAGTATTCAGGTATCTACGCCAACCACAAAGCACCGTGAGACAGTCAAGATACCTATGAATTTTATTCCAAAACTGTGTCATTTTATACTTTGATCTAGGCTATGATTTCCTTGAAGATCAACAAAAACTAGAGCTCTTGACAAAACCATAGGATGCCATGTAGAGGAAAAATACAAGGGAAGAGATAAAGATTAAGGAAAAACAAACAAACAAAAAAAGTCCTCCTCTCTAAATTGTCACATAGATCACTAAAAAGTGAATGCATTCTTTCCTTCAAAAGGTATACAAAATCTTGCTAGGTACATGGCCTCTAAAAGAAAGTATGATGTCTACAAATGACTTAAGGTACAAGTACTAATTTCATGATAGAAATTAATTAAACCAAAAAAAGTTTTTTGTGTGCTAGTTCTTGCTTACCTTGGTATGTCATTTTAAATCCTTGCCTATTTTCTGAGTGATCACTGTAGAAATGGATGAGTGTTTCATGAGTTGTGCTTAGTAAAGGCAATGGGAGTTCTGCTCCACTGAACTGGCCGATCATAGAGCTGGTGTGGTAAGGCCCATTCTGAATTTCAAGGAAGTCATGATTTGCCTCAGTGGAGAAATTCAGAAACTGAATATGTGCACCTGCAGCAGCAAGAAAGATTGAAAAATTAAAATCAGAGTTTTCACAATCGATATTGCTTAATGCTACGGAACATCCATGTAACAAGTGAAATTATAACTATTATTGGCAGTATATACATATTGCAATCCCCATTCAAAATGTGTGGCTTAAATTACAAAAAAAAATCAGATAAGTTTTTGAAGAGCTGCAGCTTCTAATTTTTAGGTGCCTCCTACATCCTAAAGTAGCAACATATAGCATTTCTGAGGTAATTATTTACCTTGTTAGTTCTAGCTGTCTACCTTACTATGGTCAGTATCTCCTGATCAAACACAATATATGCCTCCCCTTTCCCCCATTCCGAGCCAAGCTGTCTTCAGGGTGTCTTTGCTTAATGTGGACTACGGACTTCTCAAATTATGTCCATATATAATATTAAAAGAGGGACAGGAACGAGACTCTGATCCCAAAGCCAAGTGGCATCAAGCAACTTGCAACCACACAATTCAGGCCTAACTTTCTTTTGGTAGATTGTGAAGAACTAAGTGGAACTTAGAGAGCCATACTTGCTGAACGAATTAATAATTAAAATGGTATGAAAGACTCAGTGCTTAGGCTCAAAGATTTCCCTTGCTCCGTGACATTCTTATTTAGCAATATAGACATATTCTTCATTGCAGAAGAATACTCTCTAGATTAATCATCAGGGTATCTCATTGTTCCATTGTTCTTTTTGGTKGCCTCTATGGTTTGATAACTAATCACTTACATAAAATGAAAAATTTTCTACAGGGGAAATTAAACTAAATGTAAAATAAAGAGCTGTTTAGATCACTTGTAAGAAGAGGAGATATTTAACTCTAATGTTAGAGTTAACCCTGATCTAGGCAGAGTGAAAGATGTGAAAACAAGTTTTTAGCTCCTGTATAAGATAAGTAATCCTAATCAGTACACATACATATATAGAGCACATCAAAGTCTCATTATTACCTGTTAATTTTATGGTGTCTCGTGTAGTTAGTCTGAGTTGAGTGGGGTCACTAATTTTAGAATCCTCTTGTGATTTAAGAAGATGYAGGTTGTTGAGCACCTTAAAAATACCTTGACTTCAATACCAGCATTTTGTAATTATAATGAGAAAAACAGAAAGCCTCGAGGACTCATTTTTATGTATTTGGAAAGAGGCTGCCAGGGGAAGGTGTGCACTGCCCAAAAGTGGTTCCTGGGAGCACTTTGTCATTTGAGACACAGATGGCAGTTTTCCTTAGAGCATCCATAGAGCAAAATACTACATTTATAGTTAGAACTGGAGTTAGGGTTAGTAGAAAATGAAAGCGTAGTGGCCCTGTTGATATGCTCTTCGGGAAAAAAAAAAAAAAAAGTCAACAAGATAACAAAATAAGGTAATTTATAATTATACATTCATTCAGGAAGCAATTTCTTGTCTGGCAAAGACATGTGGACATTCCATAGGGCAGGAGTAGGACAAATTTTAGGGTTAGGTATAGGGTTAAGAGAAAGTATAGGAATCATTGGTATGCTTGTGGAAAGGGGTAACCAGGGGAAGGGAATCTGGGTACTACTTAGAGATTGCTTCTAGAATGAGTTTCTTGATTGGTCCGCAAATAGGGATCTTCCACATAGCATGGATAAAGCAAGAGTTTTGGGGTTAGGTCAGGGTTGAGAAAAAGACTACAGGCACCATTAGTATACACATGGAAAGAGATCGCTATGGGAATGTGCGCGCTGCCCAGAGATGTTTCCTGGGATGAGTTTCTCTTCTGACCCACAGTTGGGGTCCTTCTGCAGGGCAGTATTTTAGGGTTAGGGTTGGGAGAATGAGTGCGGAGATATCAATGGTATGAGGTTGGCAAGGGGCCCACAGGGGACAGTGTGTGCTACTTAGGGATTGTTGCTAGAAGGAATATGTTGTCTGGCCCACAAATGGGGTCTTCCACATAACAGGGCCCGGGCTAAAGATACAGAGTTAGAGTTAAGATTAAGAGAACAGGATTGAGTACAGGCACCATTGGTATGCATATGGAAAGAGGCTGCTGGGTGCAGGTTTGCACTCCTCAGCTCCTGATGAGGAATTTTTTATCTGGGCCRGACAAGGGATTCTCCCACAGACAAGGACTGAGCAATAGTTTTGGGGTTAGGTTAGGGTTCTGGTTGAGAGAAAGAGAACCACTTCAACCACTCTTCAGAATTCTAAATAGTAGCATGGTACGAATTAAAATTTCTCTAAAGATTAACTTAGTATAACATGTTTTCTGTAAGCATTAACTCTTATTCCATAAACCTCTTCTATGAAGGCAGATGGAAGGAACAGGAAAAAAAAATCAGTTCTGGAGATGAGTACAGTGAATAAGCTTTTAAAGCTAATTTTCTTATTTGAGCACTAACATTGAATTCACAATTTGTAGCACAATTTTTCAGAGCAAGAAATCTCATTTCCGTTTTATTTCTGGTAATGATACAAGATAGCTTCCTGCATATGGTGTTATAGATCGCTTATTCTTCATTATTACATTCTCAGTATAATTATTATTAATTCTCTAAAGTTATTTTCTGTAGGGCAATAGCTGTAATTCAGATTTTAAAAGTATCTAAGTTGTCAGCTGTTATCTGAGACTTGGAATGAAGTTTTAAAATGTTTTTAACTGAATTCACAGTAGTAGAAATGAGGTATTACCTATTTTCATAGAACATAAAGAATACAGTTAAAAACTCACTAGAGGGACCATGAAAGGATATTAAACAGAGGGCATCTAATTAAATTAGGAGTTACATTGTCCATTTCATCTGATACATCTTCATGTGGCAGAATTCAATTACTTTGAATGCAGTTTCTGAGACAGGCTAAGTTTTACAATTAAGACTGCTTTGTCAAACATTTTTAAATTACTAACCATTTTCAACACAAAAGACAGAACATAATGATCTAAGGGGTCAAAGGTACATTGCACTGCATAAACACCTGTATCATACTAGAATCTATAACATTCTTATGTATTTATATCTGAAAATAAAAAAAAAAAAAAAATACTTGCTCTACAAATTTAAGCTTACTTACCATATCCAATAGGCAATAAAATTTTCCATGTACAATCTAAGTTACTAGGGTAATTTCCAGGAAACCCTGGGCTCAGGATCACACCACCCATGTTTGTCAGTGTTCCACCGCATTTAGCTATTAAAAAGAAAAAGAAAAAAGGTCTTTGATTTAATCATAGTAATTCTTAATATACAGCATATTACTAATTCAAACTAATCACTAATAGTGAAATTTATCATAACAAAGCCATTGTGTCTTTAACAAAGACCTGTGACAATCTATTGGTTAGACCTTATGCAAAATTAAATCAAAAGAAGAAAAACTACAGTAGAAATCTTRGAAAGAGATCTCAAATATCTCAGATATGTCTACTTTTCAGAAGTTTCTAGATTCCTATTAGATACATTAAAATAACAGATATCTGTTTGAATTTCTAGGAATTTTAATTGGGGTGGTGATAGTCTTCTATCTTCAGACAAGATTGTATGACAGGGCTGTCCTTCTTTCCCCTTCTTTTTCTCTTCCTTCCTTTTCTTGAAATAAGCTTTTGAAAAGGCTCTCTAAAGGCTCTAAGGGCTCTCTCTAGAGCTTGACTCTCTAAGCCTCTGTTTAATCAAGAAACAGTACACTGGATGGCAAGGGATGTTAAAAATAACAAGAGCTTCTTCAAATATATCAATGGCAAAAGGAAGATTTGGGAAAATGTGAGTCTGCTGGTGAACAGAGTGGTGCCCTGGTAATGAAAAACACAGAAAAAACAGAGTTGCTGAATGCCGCTTTTGCTTCAGTATTTACCAAGTGCAGCCCTCTGGAATACCATACCTTAGGGACAAGGGAAGAAGCTTGGAGAGAGGAACACATGCCCTGGGTAGGGGAACACTGGGTCAGAGAGCAATTAGGGAAAACTGATTCCCACAAATCAATGGGGCCTGAYAGGATGCACCCTAGAGTGCTGGGTGAACTGCCAGATGTTATAGCTAAGCCACTCGCCGTCATCTTTGAAAGGTCCTGGAGAATGGGGGAGATGCATGAGAACTGGAAGAAAGCCAATGTCATGCCAGTCTTTCAAAAGGGCAAGAGGAGGACCCAGTCAACTTCAGGCCGGTGAGCCTCACCTCCATCCCTGGGAAAGTGATGGAACAGCTCATCCTGGCTCTTGTCTCCAGACACGTGGAGGAGACACTCCAGAATAGTCACCATGGATTCACCAAGGGGAAATCATGGTTGACTAACCCCATAGCCTTCTAWGATGGAATGACTAGCTAGATAATTGAGGGGAGAGTGGTGGATGTCATGTATCTGGAATTCAGCAAGGCTTTTGACACCATCCCTCACAGCATCCTGCTGGGCAAGCTCCRAAGTGTGGGATAGATGAGTGGATTGTGAGGTAAATTGAAAACTGGCTGGATGGCAGAACTTAGAAAGTGGTAATCAGTGGCGCTGAGTCCAGTTGGAGGCATGTAGTTAGTGGTGTCCCCCAGGGGTCAGTCCACTGTCCAGTCCTGTTCAATTTATTCAATGACCTGGATGAAGGGACGGAGTGCCCTCTCAGCAAGTTCGCTGATTATACCAAACTGGGAGGAGTAGCTGATACCCTCCAGGGCTGCACCGTCATCCAGAAGGACCTGGACAACTGGATAGTAAGCAACATCATGAAATTGAACAAGGGCAAGTGCAAGGTCCTGCACCTGGGTAGGAATAACCCCAGACACCAGTACAGGCTGGGGACTGACCTTCTAGAGAGCAGCTCTGCAAAAAAGGACCTGGGCGCCATGGTAGATGACAAGTTGCCCATGAGGCAGCAGTGTGCTCTGGCGGCCAAGAAGGCCAGTGGGGTACATTAAAAAGAGTGTCTCCAGCAGGCTGAGAGAGGTGATCATCTCCCTCTACTCAGCCCTGGTGAGGCCACATCTGGAGTACTGTGTCCAGTTCTGGGCTCCCCAGTACAAGAGGGATGTGGAGCTGCTGGAGAAAATCCAGCGCAGGGCTACGACGATGATCAGGGGTCTGGAACATCTGMCATATRAGCAAAGGCTGAGGGAGCTGGGCCTGTTCAGTTTAAAGAAGAGAAGGCTGAGGGGGGACCTGATTAGTCTGTATAAATAACTTAAGGAGAGGGAGTGAGGAGGATGGGGCCAGCCTCTTTTCAGTGGTGGACAGTGATAGGACTAGAGGAAATGTCCACAGAGTGAAGCACCAACAATTCCACAGGAACTGAAGGAAAAATTTATGACAGTGAGGGTTACAGAGCCCTGGAAGAGAGTGCCAAGAGAGTCTGCAGAGTCTTCTTCTCTGGAGATCTTTAAAATCTGCCTGGATGCAGCCCTGTGCCACATGCTCYAGGTGACCCTGCATGTGCAGCAGGATTGGACTAGATGATCTCTTAAGGTCCCTTCCAACTTTAAGGATTCTATGATTCTATGATAGAACAAGATTATTACCTACACCGGAAAAACTCAGATGTGCTGGGGTAAGATATTTGCATGTTTTACAGGGTGAATTCTTTTTAGCTTTGCTTTTCAATTCAGCACTTTCAATGCCCTTCTCAGATGAAAAGCATGAGCTTCGTTTGGATCCCCAGATACTGATCCCCAGTGAACAGATCTTCACTGTTCCTAAAGGCCTGGTTTCAGATCTGCTCTCCCTTGAAGGCTTTTTTGAGAAGTCTCCTACACTGCCTTGTACTGAAGCAGTTCCTCCAAASTGAGCTTGCCACAGAAGAGGGTATCAGATTCCTATAATATTCAGGCCTGTTTTACATATTCAGGACAAAATAAATAAACATCTATGCCTCCTCCTCTACCCCCCACAATRTTCTCTSTTTTTTCTTTTTTTTTCTTTCTTTTTTTTAACAGCACATCATTTACATATACAATAAACAACAACAGTTGTTTTAAGTCTTTCACGTTTCATAGATGCATATGGAAATTCACGTAAGTTTTGAATGAATCTGAATTAACTATAGGAACAACAGGCCTGACAAAGCCAGAAGTTCCTTCTAACTGCTCTTCAAAACAATACACTGCAAGCAAGTATTCATACCAATGCASAGAGGAGATGGATAGTTCCAGCGTCGAACTGTTCCTGGCATACAAGAAATATGAGAACGGCCCTGTTTGGAAAGGGCAAAATATTAGATAATAGGTATTTATTGTGGGAGTTTCCAGGAAAGCAGAGACGAGAACCTCCCAGATCACTGTACCTGTCTTTTCTTATATTAAGCATTATTATTAACTTCATGGATTTGTTAAATGCTATTTTCAAATAATTTAGCTTTTGTGATTCTTTTTCTCTTTGTCAATTAAATCTTCTAAAAGACTCTTCCTTTGATAACTTGAAGACTTCTTCAAATTTTCAAACTAAATGTAAGTGTGGTAACTGAATACATGTATTCAGATGGTCATACTGGTCRTATAGATACACACATACTCTGTGTATCTATATCACAGTTAAACATACCGTGACACTGAYATATATATAGCATATTAAAGCTTAGCATTAACACAGATCAGTTTCTTTCTTCTTTCAATTCATTGAGACTATATCTGTATTTTTAGAGTCTACCTATTTCTAACCCATGCCATAAAAATGGAATCCCCTCCTTATATTATTTTTGTATGTGATGCTCCATAGCTGAAAAGGCAAGGAAAACACACRATATTATAGGCAATACAGGGAGAAACCATTTCGCCAAACGTTTAAAGTTAGGCAGATTTAGGCAGTTTAGATAAATATGTTAACCTTCTGATAAATTCTATTCAGGGAAGAAAGACAAATACTTTAAGATATCTGTCCCTATTATGAATCAGCCTTTGGAGAGGCTGTCAGTCTGTAGTGACTTTAGCAGGAGCCTAAACATCCAATTTAGCTTTTAGAGAGAATGAGTTGGATTAGATGCTATTCCACATCTAGAAAAAACAATTATTATCAGGTAGGTATCTTGCTGTGTTCTATGAAATCACTGCCATAGGCTTACTTAATAATTAGGTGTTCACTTAGTCTTAGTGGCACAGAAGCAGTGGTCTAGGTCATAGCAACGAGGTGCTAAGAACCTATGGGCATCTATATGAACAGGAATTATCTGACAGCCATACTAGCATCAATAAGTGATCATGACCCTTTCACCATCATTTGGAAATGTACACAAACATCTAAAGAACTCCATATAATTTTTTTTTACAAATACTCAAAATGGAAAACTTTGTCAAATAAGATAAGATTACTTTTGATTTGGTATAATGATTCTTCAAATTAGATTATATTTATTGTTGAATAATCTATTTTATTATGYGTTTACTTCCAGATAGATTCCACATCATCTTTTATGTCCTTTAATGTCCTTTGATCTTATGTCCTTATGTCCTTTAATCTTGTGTGTGGAGATTAATAATAATAAAGTTAGCTCAATGCATACAAAAAAAGGATGATAACATATCGGCTCTGACTATATCAGTGACATTGCTTGGACCTGTTCTCTAGCATATAGGCCAAAAACACTTTCTTTAATTTACCTTCTTTTTTTTTTTTTTTTTTCTTTCCATTTTGTTTTTCCAAATTCACCTCCAAAACAGGCTGTTCACATGGAAATTATCTATTAGGAATGGTCTCTGGCTTATGATAATAAGTGAAAAAAAAAATAGTACTGATGAGGAACTTCAGGTGTCCTTCACACACCAGTTGTTCACTAGCTGTTCCTTCACCTTGGCTCTATTAATACAGATGTATCTATAGAAGATTTCATTATATTTCAATGTTACTTTGAAAAGGAAAATAAAAGTTATTGGTGGATCACTAGCCTTCCTTAAATGGAAGTCAGAAATGATTTGAGAGTTAATCTTAAATGGCAGATTCCTTTCAAAACACTATGTAATAAAAATCTGCTATAAAATTCCATATGTCTTATTTTTCTGTTTGACATGACTGCTACCTAGAAAGGATACCGYAATGGAAAGATAAAATAGGGAAAATAAAGTCAAGAAAGACATAAAGGTAAAGTTTTTAAATTGTATTATTTTCCCAAAATCAAAAATTTCTCCTTTACTGGAAAGGAAAAAAAATAAACCCATCAAGTAACAGATGCATACATCTGTCTGCAACCATCAGCTGGCCTTCAGACAGTCCTCAAACTATTAAAGTATGCACTCAAGATGAGCAGATTAGGCTTTGTGAGGTCCAAATCTTGAATCCTTTCCAATCAAAGGAAGTTTTTTATGCTATGGATATTGATTTTTTTTTTTTTTTTTTTTTTTTTTTTTTTATTTCTCATATTTCTCATATAGGCTTTTTGTGACAAAATCAGGAATAAAAATAATATTATACATGTAAAGAACATGTATAAGACAAAGGACTTGATCCTGTATCTGTTATGTGTTGGTTGGTAATTACCTAGAGAGACTTTCCAGGTACAGAAGCTTCTATAGACAGCCTAGAGTTATGATTATTCTGATTCCTGCCTCTATTTTTGAATGATAAGGAATATTGAGACCACATAATAAATCCGTATATACTGAGGGAGTACTGAATCACAAAACATTATATGGGGAGGCTTTTCTGGAGCAGAGGTTCTGATGTTTTGCTTTCTCTGATACAGCAGTATGCTTTTATTGAATCTTGAAGGGGACTTATTACCCTGGATCTTCAGAACTTAGACTGTTCAGTGCATTACATCGATGGTGGAATATATATAAATGAACTAGGGGAATTAAAAAAAATAAAAAAGAAAAAAGAAAAATCTTCAATCTTAGCTTAACAGTGTTGTGAAAGATTTCACACAGTTCAAGAACTAAATTAGTGTGTGAACAGTGAACTTATGAATTAATTTGTAATATTTYTTTTCTTCAACCACTTCTAAAAGGAAATTTAAAAATTTTACATTAGAAACTAATTTATGAATAGAATGAGAATTTCCATGCCATAATTCTACCACTGTGGTTAAAATTCCACTTAGAGGAACCATTTCCAAAAGCCGAGAAAAGACACCATACTTTCAATATATCCTTTTTTTATAGAAAAATTGTAACCATAGTATTTCTTTTCCCATTTTAATATTTATTGCTACTCACTGATATATTACTCTGAGACAAGATATATCAGCCCAGATTTAAAGGGGCCAGATGTGCTACAAACATTCATAGCTTTATAATATGKGAGTATTCATATGGATTCTATTTAGATCACCTCTATGTCCCCACTTGAGACTCTCATTACAATTGGATTTGGGGGGCTTACTGTCTGTTTCTTTTTTGCAATTATTCCACCATATAAAGTTTAAAGAAAAAGGAAAGAAAGAAATACCTGTAACGTATATCCTGGCTCACACTGAAATGACAACACATCATTCACCATATATCTATCTCCCGATTTGATCCCATTGCTAGGAATTACAGGTTCTGGACAGGCAGCAAGGCCTACAGCTGAGGAAAGTAAACACAAAGATTGAAGAATCATAGGTAAGTGGATAACAGCTCTTCATTGATGTTCTCTAATAAACCATTTCCACAGCACCTTTTTTTTTATTAACAAAATATTAATTAAAAATTTATTTCAACATTTAACTGAAATTATGTTTAAAGCATAGAAGTTTTCAGCAGTGCTCTGCAAAATACAAATGGTATGATTTAAACCAAAGATTACACACGGTGACTATACCAATTACTATGTCTTGTTGCTATGACATTTACTATGTCACTTGATAGGTCTTCAACCAGCAAGATAATTCTAGCAAATTAGATTTTTTTTGTGTGTATGATATGGAAAGAAAGAAAGAACAGACTTTATGTATTTTCTCTCTTTCTGGCAACAACAGAGCAAACCTATCGGAGCAGAGTGGCAAAAGTCTTTGCACTAACAGCTAGAGACTGAGGGTATTCCTCATGTTTAGACAACTCAGTCTCAATCACTGGTTATAAAAAACTCAAACACCTAATGCATCTATAGGCTTCTAACCCTGGTACTTGCAACTTAGAACTAAATCCTTGTGAAAACTTGACAGAACAGTTTTTACTCTTAATTTTTAGACCRGCATTAGCAAGCAGAAGGTTAGCTTTATAAAATCTCTCTATGACTATTAATCAAAATCTCAGATGCGTTCTTCCAAATCTATCCATCTGAATTATCAGCTTCTGAAGACTGCCAACTGCATGTTGCTAATTAGAGAAAACTGCTATTGACATTTTGAAACGTAACTGATTGTTATGTTTTTGTTACAATACAACATGTAAATATCTAAAGAAAATGAAAATTACTTCAGGAATGTGTGAGGTCTTTAGAACTTACTAGGTGAACATTCTGTGAAACAACAACAAAAATGTGAGAAATCATGTTGTCTTGGCTATAATACTGTACGTATGTTATTTCACTTCTATGAAAAAATTCTAAATGTTACAGCTCTCATTGTTTTCTTATGATATCTAACCCCTCTAATGGCAGCAAATATGATTCAAAAGAGTGTTTAGTACAGAAATGACATGATATTTGGCTTTACTCTGTTATCTCACATTTTAGAGTCTGTTGTGCCAGATGRTTCATCATGAAACACTAGCTGATGTTATCCATGGAGACCTTGCATCCTACTCTTTCTATTGAAATATGATTTTCTTTGAAATAATGCTGTTTACAGATTTTGATACAGACAAGATTTAACTTTTTCCGTATCATCTACGTATGCCTTTTCAACACTCTGATATATAAATGTCTTACTAATCTTACATAAACACAGAAAGATTTTGTTTCCCACTTCATATGCTTCCATTCACTTTCTRCAGTTCAAGAATAAGTTGAAGCAAATGCCTTTTCATACTGAGGCACAGAGAAATTTGAAATAGTTTTTATACTTTCTTTTGAAATTGTGACTGCTGAGTCCTTTTTTTGTTTCCTCAAAATTTKTCCTATCATCATATACTTTTTGTATCTTATGCTCTTGATTCTTACTACAGTTCACTTCTTTCAGCATTGAACAGTGCTAATAGCAAGCCATTCTAACACTGACAAAGGTACCAAGCAAGGTACCTTGAAGGTAAGTCTTCACAACAACTACTACAAGAATTAATAAACCAAACATTTTTATTATTATACACAGAATGATTTAATAGTTGCACACCCAAGGATTTCCCTGAGCTAGTTTCTTTTTGTGTTGAAATAAATAGTTCATTAAAACACCTGAATTCAGGTTAAAGATTCATAGTAATTTCCACCAATGAAAATTTAACAATCTTAATATTCWTTCAGCAGCTAATATTTATTATTCTATTGACAACTTTCAAGTGATGCTATGGTGACTTCATGYGGCTACCAGGGACTTCATGTATGGCCATTACGTGAAAAGGTATWGTTCCAAATAGAGAGCAGAGTAACAGGATCATTAACTTGGTTAACATGGTTTGGTTTTAGTTGAATTTTCTTAGTATCAATTTTTGGTCAGCTACTCTGTCCCCTGTAATATCAGAAATGTACTTATGTTTATAAAAGTTTTTTTTGTATAGGTGTAAAATACCTGTGATTTGCATCTACACAAAATGCCTTTTTATAATAAAGTTAAGAAATGCATCTCATTTCAGTAATTACCACAGCATACCACTGTTGTTTGCTGATTTTAGAATTCAGTATTCAAACTCAATTTAAGTGAATCAAACATTATTTCTGAATTTCTTTCCGTTCTCCATCTTGAATAGAAAAAAAACTAAAAGGTCAGCTCCAGAGTTCCCCTTTATTAAATATAGAAATACACAATGAAAACAGTGCATTTATTATTTTATTTTGCAGATATCAAYGTATTTGCTGAATTCTGTGAATACATATTTGAGTTTTACTTTCTAATTTCAAAGAATTTGTATTTTGTTGAACTTATTAGCATTCTTTAGTGTTAGGGTTACAGACAAGCAATCTTAAATCTGTATCAATAAAATTAGTCTTACAGCTTTTATGGAGTCACAGAAATAGGTTTATAACAGTGATTGTAGGACAATACTAATACTGTAGTTATAATATCATAGTCCTTTCTATCAATAGTGAAATAGTGTAGAAAATTTAAAAACACTATGATCAAAATAAAACTGTCAAGTCACTTTAAGTAAATCTGACAAGCCATTTTATGTGCAACTGCTGGTTATGGTATTACACAATGTATTTTATCTTTAAAATACACCTTTTCTTTCTACCAGCTCCTTATACTTTGCATTATTGCCACTTCTTGTTTTGTTTTCTAATTTCACATATTTCATCAGAATATCACTAAACAGTACGCCCATCCCTCTCATAATCGTCTTTATTGGATATGCATAGTAAGAAACAATATTACTTCCTCAAAAGCAAAGAGAAAATTGGAAATAGTCATCAACYTCTTCATTCTAATCATTAAATTATACTTTCACAATTTACTTTTGAATTAATGAACAAATAAATATATCCCAAAGTGAGATTTTACTTTTTCAGCAATGCATTATTCACTTGGAATAGCAAAAACTGCAATTTAATTTTAATTTATCATAGAGTTTAGGAAAAAATCAAAGACCCAATAAACAACATATGCTGATTAAATACATAAGTGACCAAAAAAGAAGTGGTTTTTTTTTTCAAAATTTGATATTTTTTAAACATTCTAGTTAGAACTGGTACAAATATCTTAAGAATGTAAAATTAAATTCCAGTATCTGGGGACAAACTGAAGAACTTAAAGATCCACCAACTCTGAAATACATTAAATCAGATTGTATGTTGCAGTCAGTAATCAAGGGAAAACATGTTAAATGTCAAGTCCAAGCAATCAAAAAAGGACAGGGTTTGCTTAGTGCACGCTCTTTGCAGCTCAGCTTCTACTGTGCAGTACAACAGACAACCCATCAATGTCAAGAACGATAACCCTCTCCCTGACCTTCTCCCAYTTACAGTCTGATAAATACTTTCTTGGCCTCCACTCTGGCATAAGACAAACATGTCTCACTTCTATAATTATACACATGCTTACAATTACCTCACATTCTGTCCAGACATCACTGCCATTGCCGGCTGAAAGAAAAWTTTTGCTGGCATATCTGACAGTGTGCGTGCCCATTAATGTCCATTCGGAAAGCTGCAAACTGAACAATACAAGAATTTTCTGACAGCTTGACCAAAAGTCATCAGGATCTCCTTTTTGACTTCATCCCTCCCACTCCTTTGCAGCTAACTCAATCATACTGCTCTTTACTATACTATGAACACTAAGCTGGAGTAAATTATTCTATTTTGATGATGATGTATATCAAAATCCAAGCTGATCCTTCACAGATTGAATTCTTCAGAATCGAAACTAGAAAATGAATTTACCTTAACAGACTATTGAAAAAGGGGTTATATTAATGTCAAGACATAGAAAGTTGCATAGATTTAGTGACAGGATTAGGATCTGCTTAACCAAAAATGAAACATTTTTGATTCAGATGTGTTTTAACACAGGGAAAAAGAGATGATTACTGTACAGAAGATCAGCTTTAAAGCCATTCTTAYACAAAATGTCTTAATTTTTACCCTCAAAAAATAATTYATTACTTCTAAAAGTCTGTTTCTTCTCTGGTATGCTGACTGATTTATATCTTTTTATTTATTTGAGAAGAATTACTACAAAAGATACCCACTATTTTCTAGGCCTCTTAGCAGTGAATCTATTATTTCAGCTCCTGAGAACCTTCAGCACTTGAAAACATGTGGAAGAAGCTTCAGAAAAGAAGATACTAATTTAAATTTAGTTTATGTTCTCAAACATATTACATTGCTTTGGTATAACTGCAAAACTAAGACTTTCAAAATGAATAACACTTAATTGTCTTATATACTTTAGAGCTAATAAGACCTGGTGACTTTTTAAAATGTTGGTTTTTGAAAGAGCTATGTTTGGATATATTCATACTTACAGATATTCAAGGCCCAAACACACTTGTCTCTACATTCATTATAGATTCACTTGTTACTAAAAGAATGCTGACTGTAGGAGTAAATACTTGTTAATTAATCCTTTGGTATATTTTTATATGAAAGAAAATATTGAAATGCATATTGAATTAATATTTTATAATGTTTTAATATTTAGAGAGCTCTAATATTTAGAGAATTCATACTGACTTCTTAAAAAGATRTTTAATAAYATTAATATTTTAAATCATGAAGACRTTAATGTATATAATACATACTATAATATATAACAAAACTCCCTTTTCAAGAAAATTCTTAAATTCCATTTTGTAAGAAAACAGATGTTATATATTTGAAAATCGAGAAGAATTTACTTTGTGACCTTCATGACAGTGTTAGCTCATCACAATATTAACTCATTTGTATGTTTACTTTAAAAAATCAGAATATTCTTGTAACAATTTCTAGTTAAAAGGAATACCATACAAATATGTGCTGAATTTGCTATTATTATATTGCATTAAAATTTTTGAGAGAGACTTGAATTAAACATGTGAGGTCTTCCACTGAAGTTTTCTTTGAATATCTTTAGTTTTGGACTAAGTTTCTCATAAAGCAAAAAAATATGAAAAAATGATATCGTGAAGAATTTTAACCTTAAATTCTTCCGCTCATAAAACCASTGAATTGCCAAGAGAACTGTAGCTTTTCTTTTAACTCTGGGGTTATTATGCTGTTTGTTCTCATTACAGCAGTTTGGTGAAGGAAAGAATTTGATGGGAAGAAAGGAATAAGCATATGCATGAAAGAACAGGGAAAAATAATGGTTCTCTCTTCTGCTTCTATGCATTTCCAACTGACAAATACCTCCTAATTTTTTAATTAAACATTGTTAAAATATTATTCTGAATTATCAGATTGATTTGGTTTATATTTCTAAGTTTGAAATTTGTTTTTCACTCATTTCAAATGTCCTTTTGCTTAAAATTTCTGTGTAATAGGTATTATTTGTATCAGAGTGATGATGATTGGAGCTTGGTTAGGGAGATTAAGAAAAAAAAATAAGATGTTTCTCTTTTCTATTCACGTTTCTTTTTTTTTTTTCTTTTTTTTTTTTTTTTTTCTGAGAAAGATTTAAAGAGAAAGCAGCCTTACTTTTGTATTCCAGGTGAAAACCAGCTGCTGCCACACTAATGTCAGAATGAAAATGCAGATAAAGCTGATTGGAGGTGCTATTCAATAATGCTGGCACAGTTGTACCTGGAAAAATAAAAGAGAATACATATGCAAAGTTTTATTTTGAATACATATAACCAATATATTGGTTATACATATAACTGAATCTGAAAGTCTCATTTTCTTCTTATTATGTGCATGAAAATCTAAAATCGTCTGCTGTGCTTTCTCTTGAATTTGAAAAAAAAATGATTACAAGTCATGCTACTAAGTGGCTAAGTAAATATAATCAAACTAGATAGATATCATCATGTTTAGATGAAACCCTGTTGTCTTCAAAAGAAAAAAAATACATTAATAAAGGCTTTGATTATGAAATCAAGCTCTACTGTCATTTTACTTTCTCATCAGCACAGAATGAAATAGTCCAGACTTCTTCTCTGTATCCTTTTTATGTCTTCTTCCTRTAACAGCATTGCAACCATATATTCTAACTTTGGCAATATGCAGAAATAGGAAATGAAGATGTCAGTGCAATACATTTCAAAACAAAACAAAAAACAAACAAAAAAMMCCAAAATTAGATAATTCAAATAACAATAGCTAAATTGTAGCATCACTGACTTTAGCATGTGCTACACATCAAGCTTGTCACTAACCATGGAAAATGTTTTGATCGCTAGCTAGGTATGATGCTGTATTTTCATTGTTGCTACATAGCTACTCACTATGTAACTCATGTTCTACAGTCTAAAGCTAGCACACCTACTCCAGCTAAGAAGTCCATCATTTTCTATGTATGATCTGAAAGACTGTATCAAATGGCTTATAAACTTCAATAGTGGTTGTGTAACAAATGTTCTCATTTCTAGTGAGGTATTTGTTTTTTTTATATATAGCAATTAYGAGCATGATGAAAAGAATCACCAGAAAAAAAATCTTCACAGTTCTACAATCCAATTAGGAAAATATAAAAACTTATTAAGCTCAAATGGTATTAAACAAATTTTTGATATATATGGTGAGGAGCTAAAAAGACTTAGAACACTGTAGTCCCTCACATAAGGTTTGACTGCTTGAGATGGAAGCTCCAATTATGGAAATTTAGAGATAACACATAATTGTCATGTTGTACAATATTCACAATTGAATGGAAAAAAAAAAAAGAAAAAAAACAGTAAAACATCTTCTAGGAGAGAAGAAATTTCACAGCACCCATATAATATTTGGAGCATACTTAAGGGTGATTAAGGTGCTGCCTCAGTACAAGTAAGAATCTTGAATCAGAATGAATATCCTATTCATTTTTTAAAAAATTGCTTGTCTGGCACTTCTGTACACTTTGTCTGCATGCACTTGTTTCTTTGTAGGATGTACTTAGATTTAACACATACCCTACTGTACCATGAGCAAACCTGAGGCTAGGATTTTTCATTCTCAGAAGTGTCACATTCAAAGGCATAGCTAAAAGAAGTATCATCAACAACATCAAACTGCCAACCTCTATTTCTTCTGTGACCAAGCATATTGAGCAGGGGAAGATAAGTTTCAGCACTGTGATCAGATGCCATGTCAGTGTGTCCTAGTTGCCCGTACCCCCTTTATTATCAATGAAGAGAAATAGTAGGAGATTTTAGTATCTAAGTAGTATCTAAGCTGATATCTACAGGGAAAAAAACTTTCAGATGGATAGCAAGGTTTCACTTTTCAATTTACCTCTCAATCTCTGTTATGGCGGAAAATTTTGCTCACTATGATTTTCAAGTTTTAGTAACCACAGCAGAACACAATGTGCATTATTCATGTGGGAAAAAAAAAAAAAAAAAAAAAAAAAAAGTCTAGGTATTTAACAAACTTCTAGGATAGAAAGAGAGACTAATGGCAATTTTAGGTATTTCTTGTGTTAGTGTCAGACGCAGAGCACAGACCATTCCCTTTAAGACTGATACTTCAATTCTTCCTAAATTTCCCTGTCATCATGACAGTAGATTCTGCAGATATCAGCTTTAATGATTGCTCCATTTGTATGCTTTTGTATGCTCCATTTTGTATGTTAATGTGGGTATTAGCTGCATTTCTAAATTTGAATGGAGCTGTAGCTATATTCAGTCATATATTTTCAGATTTTCAMATTTTATATATACAATAGTGAGATGAAGCACCAGTCCTGAACGAGAAATTCTAAATATTGCAGTATTTCTTTTACTTTGCTTGTTTCTCTGTATAACTGAATATCAAGTTAGGTTCAAACTTGCATCATCAGGACCTTCATCCAATACTCTCGTGGCAACGCCAGKATGTTTGTCAAGAATATCTTTTCAGCTCTATGTCTACAACCTTCATTAAGGAATCCACAACAGACTTACAGACTTGACTTTGGAACATTAATGAATGACTTCTGCCATCAGTCCAGTAGATCACAATGCCATACTGCCACTGGCAACACAGTGTATTGACAAACATTCTTGGGATGCCTAACAATTATAAGTATTTTTCAGTTTCTGACTCAATAAGCAGGCATTCTGTAGGAACTGCAATTACTGTTGAATAAGCCATACCTAGCTAAACATTTTATGATAAGTTACGTGCTTTAAGCTATATCAGTAATTCATTTAGGAAACTTGTAAACTTATTATAAAGTCAGGCTTTAGAAGAGATAAAAAAGATGCTTGTATGGAACATTCCAATATTGGACTGAAGAACTGGAAAAATGCTACTACAACTCTTAAAGATAAATGTAGAAAATCAGACACCTGTAAATATAACCTGAGTATGAAACTTTTGAAACTTTTAGTTTAGTAAGTTTTACATTTTTACAAATGTAAATTTTACAAAATGTAAATTTTAAATATGTAAATTTTACAAAACTTTACATAAGTTTTAGAAACTTATGAAATTTATAGTATAATGCTAAATTTGTAAATAAACTGACATCTTTCTTGAAAGCAGGATGCCTACTGAAAAACAAAGAAACCTGTGTTGCACCTTGAATACTGTGTTCAGGTTTGGGCCCCTCACTACAGGGAAATTGAGGTGCTGGAGTGTGTCCAAAGGAGGGAACAAAAATGATTAACTGGCTGGAGCACCTAAGGGAGCTGGGGTTATGTAATCTGGAGAAAAGGAGACTCTGGGATGACCTTATCACTCTCTACAACTACCTGAAAGGAGGCTGTAGTGAAGTGGGKGTTGATCTCTCCTCCATAACAAATACAGATAAGAGAGAAGAAGAGGAAATGGCCTCAAGTTGTGCCAGGGAAAGCTCTGATTAGACATCAGGAAGAATTTCTACACATAAAGAGTGGTGAAGCATTGGAACAGGCTGCCCAGGGAAGTGGTATCACCATCCCTGGTAGTGTTCAAGCAATGAGGTACTTAGGGAAATGGTTTAACAGGTTGAGGGGTTTAACGGCTGGACTTGATGATCTTCAAGGTCTTTTGCAACCATAATGAATCTGTGATTCTATTACTGAGAAAGCAATGATATCTAGCAACTTTTCTTACTTATAAAATTACACCTGAAACTCAGATTTATGTTTCAGTCTTACATTTCAGGTTCAGTTTTGAGGACAGCAGATTTCTTGTCATGTTTAAATACTCTTTGCTAGGCTTTTTCTACAAACAAATGTATTCKTCATATGAAGTACGATGATCATTATATAAAAGAAACCTACAAAGTTCTGCTAATCTATCTCCAGTGAAATATTTCTCATATAAAAAATAAATACTTGTTTTCAGCTTTCCAGACAATTAGGAAGGAAAATGATACACTTTCAGCTCACAATAAGAAAATATTTTAACTCTAAGTGTTGTTAAATGGAATGTTGTTAAATAAACTATTTGATTGGTTCTTTATTTAACACATCAAAAAAAATCTCTCACATTTAAATTGCCAAAAACTGATCACGTGCCATGCTTTGCTGCTGTTTTTTGCCATTTGAAAAGAAAAATTCCACAAACAGCTTTAGTTATATCAGAATCAGATCAGACTTGTAATACAGAYGAGTCCTGCATTTCATTCATCACTTAATATTACACGAGTCATCTGTTTCTCTTGGCCTCGCTTATAGAATATGTCCTTTCCATAAACATCATTTTACAAAAAAAGGTATAAAACCATGTATATATAATTCACATGTGCGACACCTAATGGCATGATTTGCTGTGTTACAAATGCAGTGTTTCTTTTGTTCTCTGAGAGCCAGTGAGTTTGCATAAATACTGAATGATTCATCTTCTCCCAGAGAAAGGGAAGCTAACAAGGATAAGCTAAGCTGATGTTACAGAAGGAAGCTCTGTGAATGCCAGTATCAATTTATGTCAGTATTTTCTCTATAATGGAGGAGTAGGTAAGACGAAAGAAGGGAGAGGTTTTTAAAAAGCATAACACCCAAATTCCACTAATGAAAGTTAAACATATCAGTGTCATTTTTGCATCTGAAAAATCTCTTTGGATATTTATGTTGACACATTTATAGCACTTGAAACTATATTTTGTGGATAAATGTGTGTGTGTGTGTGTGTGTGTATATATATATATATATATATATATATATATAAAAAACATGTAACATAGACCTTGATGTAGTCCTGCATATCCTTATAAATCTAAGCATATCCTTACCCGAAAAGCTCCCAAGACGTGGTGCTGTCATATCTCCACCATCATATATTTCAAGGGAATCCCAGTTATGCTCAGTTGCAAAGCTGATGACCTGGATCTGTAAAACACGACAACTGAGAATTTTTAAAACCAGCTAATCATATGTATATTGAAATATTCCAAAAACATCAAGATAAAAGAAAAATATGTATGAAAGAAAATATAAACAAGCAGATCAAAACAAAAATACCTGAAAAATAATCACTTCTTAAATTCTCTAAACTTTTACAAACTATGAATTTCACACCAAGTAAGAATGTTTTTGCACAGATTTGTATGATTATAAATAATTACTCAAAGTGCAAATGAAGAAATAATCAAGAAAGTCGTAGACCTCTCAAGTGCCCCATCAAAATCCTAACCAATAGAAAAGGTTGGCATTTGCATATCAGCTTGAAGGATAAGGATCTGCTTTTAATATTCTAAAAAGTTAAAAAGGAAAGCTGCWTGCTACCCATTCTTCCTTCAAGTCCTCTAGGATAATAAATAAATAAATAAAGCCAAACAATGAACAAAACCATGAGTTTCAACAAAACAAAAAAGCTTCAAGTAGATAGGAAAACATCCAACTGACTACTCTTTTCTCATATTGCTAGAGGAAAAAAAAAAACAAAACAAACAAACAAAAAACTTAATAATCAATGTTTAACAGAATATAGACTTGCCTGAATACCTGATCCTTCAGTCACTATGATTTTCCACACACAATTCAAGCTGTTACCATAAGGTTCAGGGTAACCTGGTGACAGAATAGTCCCTCTTCGTTCAGTAAAATTCCCACTACATGGCACTAAAAAAAGGTATTACAATTAACTATTATAAAACTGGAAACAAATTAGAGGACATAAAAGTAGTAATAATTTTTACTAGTAAGCTAACTCTCTCCTGAAACATTAACTTTTTTTTTTTCATGTGTGTATATGTGTGTGTATATGTAGCCTAAGTTGCCTCTTTGCAATGATCTGAATTTCAGAAAGCAATTACATGTTCTAAAATACCAACACCCAATATAAGATACAAGCTGTATAAATAATCAACCCAGAAGTTGATTATTTATCAAGATTTCCTTTTAAGTCTATGCTAGAGCACCCTAGCAGCATAGGCTAGGATCATGTCCTACTTGAGAGTACCAACAGACAGCTGTGATGGTATATTAAACACAATCATGACCAATGAAAATCATGGAATTTATCCATACTCTAAAATTGTGCTCATATTAGACCTGGTAAACTGGTAAAACAGTGTAGGGCATTACATATATTTACCATATGAATTCTCATTTTTTCCAACGTTCAAGAAAACTGAACAAAACTAAACAGAAAACAAAATACACAGAAAAACAGGTTGCCTACATTTATTCTTAGAAGAATCTAGCTACATTGTAAATTCTCATGAATAGCAAAATTTTTAGAAATAAATCTACGGACAGAGGAAAGAGAACCTTTTAACATTTACAAGTAAATCTAAACTACTAAACATTATCCTGTTGGATGCTTAGCGACAAAACTATATGTAACCATACTTTCATTATTAACTGTGCTTTACACCTCTACTTGAAAAAGCAAATCATCATTCTGTGTTACAGAAAGTTACTACAAACACAGACAAATAAATTCTGTCCCATATTGCAAGCCACAGACAAGTCATGAAAATAAATAAATTTACAGGAAAATGTGCATCACACTTGTTCTTAGTCTAAGTCATAATACACAAAACTATACTGTCTACCAATTAGCTGGTACTCAATTACTTTTAGATATGGAAAACTGCTCTTTTAAATTGAGCATGACTAATATTAATCTACGGTGGTCAAATTTATGTGTTAAATACTAGTTTTTAAAAATAATTCCTAAATTCTGATTCAAAGACATGTATGACAAACACAATTGCTTACCTACACAGCTTGGTACTGTGTCATTCCACTGAGCTAAGGCATTCGGCACAGATCGACATCGGATAGCCTTGGATCCTTGTAGCAGATAGCCAGGACTACACTCAAATCGAACAACAGAACCTGCTGAAAACTCAGAGCCAATTCTTCTTCCATACCTTGGCTCTGGGACCGAGCTACACTGCGTATCACTTGTGCGTGGAACAGCTGCATAAGTAGAAGAAAAACAAAAAATATGCCATGAACCCACATGATACTCATCAGTTAAAAAACAAGCATACCACTAAATAGACAAAATTCCTTAAAGGACAGAGTTTAATTTTACTTGTTCTTTAGCTGGTGATAGGTTGTTCTCAGCAACTCCAGAGGAGCTGGCTGTGACTGGCACATGGTAGCTCATGACCCTTTCCAATCATGTCACCACTGCAGCTCCCTACACGGGTGAGCTCTAGAGCCTGGGTGACCTGTCCTGATTGAAAATTTCAGCATCACTCCTGCTTTCATTTGCTGGGTGGCAGAGAGGCATTTCTACTACCTTTCATCTTTTGTATCCACTTCCTTGTAAGTGAGGACACTTCAGGAGAAAGTCCTAACTCTCATTCTCTTAACTTTTTCTGGAGTCCACAGCTGGGGAATCCCTCTAACAGCTGTGCAGAGGAATCTTTGTAAGAATCAGATTGAAGAACAGCCTGAAACTGTCAAAAACCACAGATGGCTATTTGCATCCGTGGAATTGTAACCCATAACTATCATTTTCAGCATCTCCAAACAAAGGCTATCAAACCATCTTATTTTCTTACAGCATTGCCTCAGGAAAGTTCTCTTAACTGCGAGCAAACTCTCTCTGCCATCCTTGCAAATGCAGGGAGAGTTTAGTAATGCCTCTAAACCTGTTTATGCACTTCCTTCTATTTCCAAACAGCAGTAAACAAAACATTCGTGGCAGCCACAAAAATCCATTGCAGATGTTGTATCAGATTATCCCACTGCCAGCAGGAAACACTCAGTGCCGTGCTAAAATTGACACCTTGCGCAGAATTCTTCCACAAGATGTATTAATAATCTATTAATCCTTCCAGTGTATAACACAGAGAATGCATAAATCACTGAGGATGCATAAATCATTTATAATGATAAGAGGTGCAATTTATATTTTCCTGCTTTTAGATGAACTGCCTTAAGAAATGGCAAAATGCAAGCCAGAGATAACATTGAAACAAATTACTCCCAGAAAAAAAGTAGTTTTAAAATGGAGTGTAAGGATGTAGGATGCCATTAAGGACAGCAAATTACAGGACATGTAAACTCAGGAGAAAATACCTCATGGGAATACATATGGAAAAGAAGACAGTCTTTGCTCTCTAATAACATCTTAGTATGTTAACTTTCATAATAATTCTCTCTAAAATTTAATTTGACCTAATTCATATATTTGCATGATAGAAAAAGTAAAGAAAGGAACTCATTAAAAAAATCATATTGACAGGTACTAGAAAAGTCACAGCAAAGCACTACTTTCCTTTTTATGGAAAAGACTGTTTTGCTGCAGCCTAAGCTATAGAAAAAAAGTGTGCTGCCATCTCTCAGGTAATGACATAAAAGCAAAACAAGTATAAGGTAAACCTGAAAAAAATATTCCCAATCTTAAGTGTGATTGTTCATACACAGTTTCTCAGCACATCTAACCCTAATATTCTGAAAAGGTGGATATTCATTCAGCCTGGTATTACATATACTCTTTACCCATTGTATGTGATATAAGGAAATGTGGCCACTGAAGAAAAAGAAATAAAGTCTCAAATGAGATATGCAGCTAAAAATAAACTTTTGAGAAAGTGGCATTGCAAAAGCCATTAAACCTCAATAAAAAGCTACCAACCTCATCTGTTGCTTGCTTGAACCTGAATGTGAAATAATGCAATCTACAGCTTTTTTCCCCTCTAGCCTTCCTTCTAGCTTTTGCTTAGTGTTGGCAAGCTAGACTTCTCAAACCTAGAGACATTCTATTTTCTACAGTAATTATCCTCCCTCTTTTAGTAAATGTTTCATACTGCTGTGAAACAAAATTGAAATCAGCCCAGTGGAAAACTGAATAGGGAAGAAGGTCAACCTGGAATAGAATGTGATAAATAAAATGATTGACTTTGCAGACAAGATTGGTGTGTTCATTAAGAGAGTGGATGCTATTCCCTGGAGTATTTAAAAAGATGGTGAGCAGGTATTACTGCAAATGTGGCCACATATTTCATAAGGAAAAAGAATACAAAATGAAATGTTATTAATTAAGTACCATTACCTTTTAAAGTAAAAGAAATATGTATTAAATGAAAGTCCTAAGACATAATTCAAAGCATATGCAAAAATGGGTAGTCAAATAGTTTCATGAGAGTCAAGACAAAGAGCAAAGACTTGTTTGATTCATTTTGTGACACTGCAGAAAATATTACTTATTTCTCTGAATCTTTCTCACTATCCTAAAAAAGTATATGTAGTTCACAAAAATTGACTGAAATAAAGCATATCAGGGTATATCTTCTGAATCTGAAATCTGAAATATTTAGATCTTCTGAGAGTTATTCTTCTGAAATCTCTATCTATACACATGATATGTAAGTATGCATGCATGTATATACAACTGATATAACTGAGCCTTTGTATCAGTTAAAAAAAAGTAATGCAGTTGAAAATAACTATACATTCTAGGTATATGAGAGAAAAATAAATTAAGATTGAAAGGTGTAATTCACACACAAATGGATGATAGGAAGAACTCAAATGCTGGAAGCTGTTCTCTATTTCCATAAATTTGTAGGTTATCATTTCCCTTTCTTTTTATCATGAACTGCAAGAATCATAAAATTTAAATGTAAGTGATGATTTTGAGGTATAAAGAAGACAGATATTGACATCCTGAGCAATAATCAAAGTAGAAGGCAAAATCATGATAAAACTTTTCTGCAAACACAGTATTAAGAAGGCTTTAAAACACTACTCAGAAAAGGTTTGAATAGCGTTTGCCAACTCGTAACTATGGAAGCATTCCTAACACAAGACAGTGCTTTCCCTCAAGTAACTGTCAAGCCATGACTGTGCTCTAATGTCAGAGAACAACAATATTAAAAAAAAAAAAAAAAGGAGAGAAAGAAAAAATGTGCTCATTAATATTTACATATATATTTATGAATAGTTGAGCAATATATTCAATGAATAGATGAGCAATATATTCACAAAGTTGGTAGATATAATCTCCTGGGAAACATGCATGAATGGGGAAGGGCAATCAGGACAGTTGGTTGATTTTTTTAAAGCAATTTTAAGAGTCTAAGAACAAATGACCCCATTATGAAGGAAGACTGGGAATTTAGGAAGAAAGCCCACTGGGACAAACAGAGAACTTCTCAGAGAATTAAAAAAAAAAAAAAACCCAGGAACATACTACACATGGAAAWAAGGTCAGGGAAGCGGGCAGAAAAGTAACTATTTTGCTCAGGTACTTAGAAAAGAAACTAGGAAGGCCAAAGCCCAATCGGAGCAAAAACCATCAGGGGAATCAGAGGTAGCAAGAAGTGATTCTACAGATATGCAATTTATAAAGGGTAGTTTAACAAAAATATGTGAGTCTGTTGATACATGGGGAAACCTAATGATAAATGTTACAGAAAAGTTTTAAGTCTTAATGCCATTTTTTGCTTTGTCTTCACAGTCCTATGATGTACAGCCACAGTTTGATGACATGGTCAGCCCTCAGATGGAAAAAAAAAAAAATATTAGAAACTATACAGAGAGCCTAGACATTAAAGTCCATGGAACCAGAGAGGATTCACCTGAAGTCAACACAATTCCAAAGCCATTCTGCAATCTTTGGACCAGCGGAGGTCTCTGACAACTACAAAAGGTTAAGATTATATCTTTAAGTAAACACTTTCAGACCTGTATCATAAAATGAATGTGCTGTTCAAGGCTGGCAGAAGTGTGCCTACCACCAAAAAAAGCAGATTTACCTTGGTAGACAAAATGGAATCCCCTGGCTGATGCCCCGCTCCTCGCACTGAATCGCAGAAGAATTTGATTAGATGTAGCCAAAGGCAATGTCTCTCCTACAAATGAAAACAGAAAAGAAATGGAAAAAAAACAAACTAACAACTAACAGTACAACTGATACTAGTTACAGCTAACAACTAGAACAACTAACAGTAAACTGTTATGGCCACAAGCTGAAGCATAAGAAGTTCCGTCTCCAGGTGAGGAGCAACTTCTTTACTGTTAGGGTGACAGAGCAGTGGAACAGGCTGCCCAGGGAGGTTGTGGAGTCTCCTACTCTGGAGGTCTTCAAAACCCGCCTGGATGCCACCCTGTGCCACATGCTGTAGGTGTGTCGGCTTGAGCAGGAAGGTTGGACTAGATGATCTGTAGAGGTCCCTTCCAACCTTAAATATTTTGTGAATCTGTGAATCTGTTAACCAAATATATCAATAAAAAGAAAGTAATACTGTTTTATATTTTCC
Organism: Nothoprocta perdicaria; assembly: GCF_003342845.1. NCBI lineage: Eukaryota > Metazoa > Chordata > Aves > Tinamiformes > Tinamidae > Nothoprocta > Nothoprocta perdicaria. The sequence goes on from NW_020454494.1 coordinate 1,758,002, forward strand.
TCTACAGACTTCAAAACTGTAAATCACACTTGCCAAAATGAAATTTGCCATTGGAATTAAAAAAAAAAAAAAAAAAAAGTCAAGCCAAACATATTTCTTAATTCAACAACATAAACTTTCTGATATTCATTACAGGTAATGGAATGAGAGCTGCAACATCTGCTTGTTGGTGACTCCATTACCATATGGGGCTTGAATCATCAGAAGAATTTTTGGCTAAGTTAGAATTCTGAAAGTGCCATAGAGTTTCCTCATGTGACCTTTATCATTTAAAAATTAAATTAAATGGGAGAGAACAAGTCTTTGACTCTTTTTATACTGCTGCTTCAGAAAATACATAATAGAGTCACAAGAATTATATTACATTTTAAATTATCTAATAACATTTCAAGTTTTATATGGTAACTTGGGGAATAATTAAGATATTTAATATATTTCATTTATATCTAGAGGTATCTATTCAGTCAGTGATACAAGCTCAGTAATGAACAGCACACTGTGACTGCTGTGATATTAAACTGTAGGACGCCACACTATGTATTGACAACTGTTTTCATTCTCACTGGATTATATAAAAAAAAAATGCTAGGAAGCTCCCATGAAATGAATGAGAATGTAGTAATCTAAGAGATATATGATAAATATATAAATAGGATTGATAACTCTTTCATTCAGATTTTATTTTATTTTATTGTAACTTCAGTGATTGGACCAATGAGACTAGCATACACCAATATAAATGAGACATGAATCTGTTACATAAATTCTATTCTAAAATGGTAACATGGAATACATAGCAATCACAACTTTCTATAATTTTCAAGTATTTACAGAGTGTGCTGTAAAAGCACAGACACTATTCTTTTTTGATGTTTGATGCAGTAAAATTGGATGCTTAGAGTAACTATTTCTTAAATTTTAAAATTCAAAATTTTAAATTGTATTTTCTTGTTGAATACATGGTAATGCTGAAACAGATTTTAAAACAGTTCTTAAAATAAAATCATGGCTTTTTTCTCTTATTGTGAAAAAAAAATAGCAAGGTTTCCCAAGAATTAACTTTTTCAAATACTAAATTACTTTATACAGAACAAATAGATAATATTATATTCCTGTAATAGGAAGTATTTCTCCAATTGTTCAAAGCAAAGTAAGCTACAAACTCAGAATCAAGAAAAGTGAAAAGCCTTACAATGCAAAAATGTTATATATAAGCTGTACTTTATACTGGAGTGAGCAGCAAGACACATGTACAGCTCAGAAATGTATTTCTATGTGCTTGACTTGAGATCGTAGAATCATAGAATGCCGAAGGTTGGAAGGGACCTCAGAGGTCATCGAGTCCARCCCCCCTGCTCACGCAGGGTCACCTAGAACATGTGGCACAGGGCTGCATCCAAGCGGGTTTTAAAGATCTCCAAAGAAGGAGACTCCACAACCTCTCTGGGCAGCCTGTTCCAGTGCTTTGTCACCCTCACAGTGAAGAAATGCTTCCKTAAGTTCCTGTGGAACTTCCGATGCTTCAGTTTGAAGCCATTTCCTCTAGTCCTATCACTGTCCACCACTGAAAAGAGGCTGCCCCCCTCCTCCTCACTGCCTCCCTTGAGGTATTTATACACGCTGATCAGGTCCCCCCTCAGCCTCCTCTTCTCCAGGCTGAACAGACCCAGCTCTCTCAGCCTTTGCTCATAGGGCAGATGTTCCAGGCCTCTGATCATCCTGGTAGCCCTGTGCTGGACTCTCTCCAGCAGCTCCACATCCCTCTTGTACTGGGGARCCCAGAACTGGACGCAGTACTCCAGATGTGGCCTCACCAGGGCTGAGTAGAGGGGGATGATCACTTCCCTCGACCTGCTGGAGACGCTTTTCTTAATGCACCCCAGGATCCCGTTGGCCTTCTTGGCCACCAGGGCACACTGCTGCCTCATGGTCAACTTGTCGTCCACCATGACACCCAGGTCCCTGTCTGCGGGGCTGCCCTCCAGCAGGTCCACCCCTAATGTGTAYTGGTGTCCAGGGTTATTCCTCCCCAAGTGCAGGACCCTGAACACAGTCATTACATATCTATAAATTGGAAATCTTGGTCATGCTGAAATTCACAGAGGATTAATTACTATTTCATGGGGTCAACATTTTGCTATATATATTTTGTTATATATATTTGTTGTTACCTGAATGCAACAGCTGGCCTACCTTTAGTCTAAGTGTGTCTTTACATAGAGATAATTGCATTTTGTGAATACAAGTAATTTGTATTTAAATTAAACATTTAGAAAATGTAGTTATGTAATTCAAAAAGTTTAGGGGCAGAAAATATTATACTATCCAATCTGCCCTCTTACAGAACAGAAAATTTCATTCAATTATTTTTGCACTCAACTCATTGAGCTGTTGTTGCTTAAACCATATGTTTCAGAAGAAAGCCCTATTTAAAAGACTTAGAATGGTCTCCCATTTCCCCTGGCATTCTTTTTTTTTTTTTTTTCCCCCAAGGAATTTATTGTTATATTTTCAAATGAAATTGATATTGTTCTCCCACATTCCTTTTTCTATACTGAACTGCACTAAAAAAAATATGACTTTTTTCTTACCTGAGTGGGATCCAGACAATGAACTAAGGAGTCTAGCCTGAGAATTGTCTCCATCAAATAACTCTGCCACATCATTCAAAGCTGTCTGAAAATAGGCAAATTGCCCAAACACAACTACATAAAAAAAAAAAAAAAAAAGAGCGAGAGAGAAAAAAATAAAGATAAGATATAACAGGAATCAAGTCATCAAAACCCATCTAATGAGGTATTTTTGCTTTTCCTAGTTTCCAATGGGTCCTTCCATAAATGCAGAAACGAAATAGCTAAAAGCAAAGTTTTTTACCAAGTTATCATTACTAACCTTACCAACCAGCAAAGGAGCATCTGTAATCACACATGATTATTTATTTATCCAGTATTAATCTGAGAAAGATTTTTTAAATGTACTGATTTTGCCATATAGTTAACTTCAGTATTAGTATTCGTCACAAAGAATACAAAAAAAAAAATAAAAAATCTTTTGGCATATCTCCATACCTAATCTGCACTTCAGTTGTAAGCACTTTAAAAGTATATTGGCAAATCATTTCATTATATGTCTTATTAGTGAATATCAAATGATTCACTGAATTCAAGTATTAACTAGCAGTAGAATCAAGAACTGATAATCAAGACAATAAAAATAGTCACTCCAGCCATCTATTCCTTTTTGACAAGTCAGATATCAGTTTTTACATTATTCCTATTTTAGACTCTGTATAAAACGCATATATTCTCTGTGCAGTTTTTATGTATCCATTACCATACAGCTTGCATTGATCATTTTTTTCCAATTGTTTTTTAAAGTAAGTATTTAAAGCAAGCAAGCATTTTTTTTCCAATTGTTTTTTTTTTCCTCCCCAAGCTGCTGACAACTTGTATTAACCCCTCCATTTTTCATTTGAATTCCCACTGAATATGCACAGCCTAAGGATCCTAAGAGGCACTGGAAGGATGGGGATAATACTTATAGGTGAGCATAACACAAGGAGGTTGAGGAGAACACTTCAGATTTGTCTTTCTCTCTCCCTTGTGTCCAGTTCTCAGAATGCACTAAATGCAACATTCAGTTTTATTCTGTCCTCTAGCTCCTATGGCCAGGTTCAAATCCCAGACGAGGCAAGTGAGAACACACTTAGCAGCAGATAGTTATGTTAGACCTATCACCATATAATTGAACAGGGACATATAATATTATAACCAAAGTATAGTGTAAATGATACTATTGAATGACTGGAATCTAGCAGAAATAAAATAGATTATTCAGTTCTTTCAAGCAATATGTCTAATAAACTTTTCCCAAGCCCTCACCCTGTAATTCCCTGACACTTCTGTCAGCAGCTTTTAAAATTTCTCAGCRACAAAACTGCTGAATCCTTACTGGTTTTATGTCATATAGAAAGTATCCAATACAGTGAGCTGCTAGAAATTCATGTACACAGTAACGTAGTAAATCATCAACCACACTTCTGTTTATCTAGCTTTACAATACAGCAACTTGCTTTGCAGGAGACCATGCTATGCATGTGGATGCACATGTCTTAGAGATGTCATTCAAATATTTCAACATATCCAAAGAATGAGATGTTCTGTGACTTTTCTTTTACAAATGTTTGTGGAAATTTTATGCAAAATTGCTCTTTTTTTTYCCCTTCTTTTCCCTCCACTTTATTTTTTAAATATGTTTTTATCTTAGAAGTCATCTTTTCTTGATAAATATAAAGAACAAAAATTCAAGATATGAAAGAAACAGTTGATGGCTTTTTCTGACAACTGATTTTCTTGTGGGATACGCTTCGTTAGTGGAGACAAGATTGTGCCTAAATGGAGTCAGTTGATTGCCCTATGGAGTTCGAAGAGGTGAAAACTCTAGAACTAATTTCTACGTAGAGAATATATTTATTTTGACAACTTGCAATATATTGAAAACCTAAGGTCGCTGCTGCATGGAAGACTAAAACAAGGATTAATGATCGACAAATCAACATAAGGAATTCTTACCAAACTCTTTAGGTACAGTTATTGAATAGTGACAAGTCTGTCCAGCAGTGTAATTATGAGGATAACTTGGTGATAAGACCACTCCCTCTGATCCAGTATACTGCCCTCCACATGGAGCTAGAAACAAAACAGAAAGACATGCATTATATTTTCTTAGTCAGTTCTATCTATGTTACTTTAGCCCGAAGATAAAAAAGTAACGAATACAAGATTACAGTTCTTTGCTTTCGCTCTCTTTTTTTTTTTTTTTTTTTTCTCTATAGTGGCAGATCTAATAATCTTTCTAGGGGGACATTTTTTATGAAAGCTGTTTTAAAATTAGAATACGTTAGAATTTTACTTGACAACATTTATTAAGTATTTGTATAGCACTGGAGTATAAATTATTTAGTTGAAACAAACTGTGAGCATAGAATGCAAGTATTCTTTTCCAGGTACATATGTGTATGTGTGTATATATATATATATATATATATATATATACACACACACACACACACACACACACACACATATATACATATATATATATATATATATAACTCGATATCTTGAATTATCTTGGGTATCAGAATGCCATGGATTTTGCTTGGTGAGCATATGCTTAAATTGCCTTGTTTTTATAACTTCCTACATGTGTATCAAACCAAATGTAGATAAACACACAAAAATAATCTCTTATAATCTCTTTAAAGCCATGGAAATTAAAAGGACGATTCAAAGACAGGAGCCCATAATACTTAGGCAGGTATTATGCAAGCAGCAGTTCTTCCTCAAACATGAGGAAGTATAAATTATGCACACATAGTGTATTGCTTACTGTACACTCAATAAATGTAGTATGCTAAGGTAGCATTGTATTTACCACTTATGAGTGATAGCAAAAACTTCTCAGAAATTCTGTGTCTAAATCATTTTGCACTTTATTTCTAGTCAACACAGAGTAGAAAGAAGGGATATGTGCTTATGGGCAATTAACAAATATATAAAAAGTGGATATTTTACAGAATCACAGAATATTCAAGGTTGGAAGGGAGCTCTAGAGATCATCCAGTCCAACCTTCCTGCTCAAGCAGGCACACCTAGAGCATGTGGCACAGGGTGGCWTCCAGGTGGGTTTTGAAGACCTCCAGAGAAGAAGACTCCACAACCTCCCTGGGCAGCCTGTTCCACAGATCACTCACTCTCATAGTAATGAAGTTCGTCCTCACCTGGAGATGGAGATGGATTTTAAAACTAAGGTGTCCCTTTACAAACATATTTCTATCCAACAGTGCATTTCAGTCATTCTTCTCAATGTTGTGAACAAAAATTTGATTTTCTGTCAAAAGCTTCATTAGAGTAGGTCTTATTTATAAGAATTACAATACATCTTCCCAGTAACATTTCACTTTATATATAATTTAGACTTTCATCAAACACTACTATGAGCTTGATATTCTACAACAGTAAAAAATTATTGTATTTTTTTTTTACTCAAGAAGCCAACAATAAAATCCATAAAAACATTTATTTAATTATAAAACTGGAATAACTTTTTTGTTTGTAAGCAAGATCATTGCATACTCTAATCAAATACATTCTACTATAAGGAATAAACTAAACTATTATTTCTTACTATGAATATTCCATACAAATTAACAATGCAGCAATTTTCACACTTCAAATGCGGTCCCTTAAAAAGTAATTGGTATTTTATATACACTTTCTTTTTGCATCTAATGCTCCAAAAACTCACTCCAAGAAACATGCCAGGCACTTTCTTTAGTAAATAAATACCATTTATGGCAACAGTGAAGCCTTTTTAAGAATGTGTACTCAGCTTAATCATCTCCTATCATAAAAGCAAAGGGATATCCTGAGAAACATTTATTCTAACATTGTAACCATGAAGACCATCATTCTCATGTTAATCCAACATGTTAATCCACAGCTGGGATAGATAAAATATCAAAAGGGTGAGAAAGGATGAAAGGTACCGCACTGTTGAAAGTATTTTTTTTTTTTTTTTTAACTTTCTGGGACATTTATAACTTTCTATAACATCTTGTGAAGGTGCACATATAGAAAAATGTCTGGTATTCTTAAGAAGCTATTACAAAGTGGTAATAAAAATACTAAATTGCAGTGCACGAGAAAAAAATGATTTATGGTTTAACTTACAAAATGTTAACCCCTTTTGCCTATTTTGGAGCTATTTGTATCTGATCTTAGTATTTTTTTTTTTTAATCAGAGTTATACTTTATTTCTCAAAAATAATTTTTTATAAAACTACTATCTATACTTATATGGTTTATAAAATATGAAATGAAGAATTAATATAAATGTTCACTTGAATCCTCTATTCTCTTACAACCAGAAATAAAAGCYTCAAACAGACACGGCTCCTAAAACAATGTCTGTATTTTGACAAAATAATCATCAATATCTCACACTGAGTTTGAGTATCATAACATGCAGATAAGTAGCAATTTTTAATTTTAAAAATTGTCTTTAAAGTAATTACATCATAATTCTTTATTGAAAATTGCTAATACATAAAAATTCTTTCTATTTGCTAAAACTCTTCTACAGTTATATAATATAATGCTGAAATAAGGGTTAGAAGGTAATTTAGTTAGCCATAACTCCATGACTGCTCTTTAATTTTCTGCCTCAGTGCTTATATTTCCTATTCCAAAGTRATAATTAATGTGATAATGAGATGCTTGTGATGTCTATTTTAAACAACATTGGTTGTCTAAAAAGCAGAAAAGCAGAAATATTGCTAATCAAAATATTATGTACCTTGACCTGTTAAATTTGAGCAAAAGTGTAAACTGGAATATGTGCTTCTGGAGGTAACTTAAGTTTATCTATCTTGTATGGCTTACCATGTAATTCATTTTAAAAAGAACATACTCTCATGACTTACTTTAAGGTGACTAAGGAAAACAGAATATATAGGGTATATTTAACATGCCATAGCAGCCAAATTGCTTAATTCCATGCAGAAAATTAACATATGATAGGATTTGCTACTTATATTTTTGTGAAAATAATAATCAGCCAGAAGCATCAAACACAGTATTATGTATACGCAGTATTAATATTTTAAATTGTACTAAAAAGATAGAAGAAACCTTATACTAAAGTGAATTAACTATACTGAAAAAAAGAAATAAAATAAAATAATTTTATTTATTTATTACTGAAAGTAAACTTGTTAAAAAGTTGGTTTAATTGCCAGACTATCAGAACCTATAAGGAATAACAAAAGCTTAGTAAGAAAAAAAGGTTAAAWTATTTTTTAACATTTAATTTCCACTAGGCTGCATTACCATTTCCTTTCTATTAAAAGTACTTTATATAATAATAAGTGAGTTACCATTGCCTGGGTGTTGGAACAAGCAGATAGATTGCAAACGGAGAAGACATGAGGATCAGATAATAAATGAAAAATTCTTCAAGACTTCTGAGAATTGAGAACAATGGTTTATTTCTCTAATATACTGATTGAAAAGTTAATGTCAAAAACAACTATAAGAGAAAAATTTAGTGCATATGGTTGCCAGAAAGGAAATGTGCATCTCATTAATCTCTTACGGTTCTAAGAATAAACTGTTGAAATAACAGATAAAGCTGAAATAGTAGATAAGCAGGCAGCATATTCTTCGAACGTATGAAATATGTTTCTCAGTAAGTTCAATAGTTATATTAGTTACCATAAATGAAGCTGGTAAGAAAGAAGAAAATAAATATACCTTGGGGCAAAGGATTAACAATGGGACCACAAAGTTTCTATGGAGTTTGTGTTGCTTAATATATTTCCCCATAACCTTGAAGGAAGTTGAATCAAGAAGACGTAGAAAGTGATCAGGAAAAAAATCAGATAAAGTGACCTAAGCATGATAACTTAATGAAGAACTTAGATGTATTAGATGGGAAGGACCATCTCTTGTCCTGCTGGCAATGCTCCTTCTAATGTAACAACTAGTGATAACACTGGCCTTTACTCTGAGGAAACATGGTTGGTTCACGGTCAACTTGGTGTCTGCCAGGATGTCCAATCTCTGCAAATCTCCTCTCTAGTTGGCCAGCCCRCAGTGTTATTCCTTCCCAGGGGCAGCACTAGACATTTTCATCTGTTGAACTTCATGAGCTTCCTGTTGGCCAAGTCCTCCTGAGTGTTGAAGTCCCTCTGAATGGCAGCACAACCATCTGAGTATCAACCACTCTCCCCAGTTTTATGTCATCTGAGGATGCATTCTGTCCCACTGTCAAGGTCATTAATAAAAAAGCTAAACAGTATTGAGGCCAGAATAAACCCTTGGGGTATTCCCACTAGTGATGGGACTCCAACTGGACTTTGCGCCACTGACTRCAACTTCTTCAATGAAGCAGTTTAGCCAATTTTTCATATACTTCACCGTCCACTTGCTAGTTCTTAGCTACGATACTTCATCAGCTTGTCTACAAAGAAGTCATGGTAGACAGCGTCAAAACCCTTACTGAAGTTGAGATAAACATCATCCACTGTTCTTCCCTTATCCACCACGAGCCATCTCATTGTAGAAGGCTAGCAACTTGTTTAAGCATGATTTCTTCTTTGTAAACATCTGCTGATTACTCTTGATCAACTTTTGGCCTCCATGTGCTTGAAAATGGTTTCCAAGGATCAAAGTGAAACTGATTGGCTTGTAGTTCCTTATATCCCCCTTCTTGCTCTTCTTGAAGAGTTACATTTGCTTTCTTCAGAAAAGTAAGTCACATTTTGTTTTCTTTAAGAATCTCTCCTGATTCCATGACCTTTCCAAAAAGAATCAGAATTGCTTTGAAGTGACATCATCCAGCTCCTTCAGCATTTACTGGTGCAACCAAACAGGTCACACAGACCTGTCCAGTTTGCTTAAATGTTAGCTAAACTGATCCTTCTCTGCCAAGGGCAAGTTTACCTTGTTTCAGACATTCCCTCCTGTCTCTTCAGGGTGTGTGTGTGTTTGTGTGTGTGTGTGTGTATATTTGTATTTAAATCTACATCAGAAGTCAGATTACTAACCTCAAAGGGGCTAGATATTTTTGTCAGAAAACAAAAAAAAAAAAAAAAAAAAAAAAAACCTTACAATCTTTTCTCCAGAACTGTATCCAAATTTGATGTATTTTTCAAAGCATTATGAGAGAGCTAATATTTCACTATAATGCACAAGAAAATCTCTCAGCTAGGCAGATGAGAGAAAGTACAAGCAACTGGTAACCCCAAAATATATATTTAAATAATATGAGATTAATCAACATATACAGGCTATTCTGGAATCTTTCATGCTAACTTTGTAATACTGTTATTGCAGCAGTACTATTATTTCAGCATTATATAGCTCTACAGTAATCCTTGTCAAAAATAGCAGACATGCAATTTCAGAGATGCCATTAGAATTAGACTATATCCCAAAGGAAAACCAATCACAAGCTATTTCCAGCATGCTAGCATGAAAAATAAAGAAGACTTTTAAAAAGATTAAAAAAAAAAAAGGAATTAAAATTATGGCTTGAGTTTATAATATAGATTCATCACTTCTTTTTATTTACTTATATAAATGGAATATGTCAATAAGCAACATAAGAACTGACCTGACAGGCACAAATTACTGATTATAGCTTTCACCGCTGTAATCAGTTCCACACATATGAACAAAATTTCATAGCAGTAAATTGTTCGCTTGCTTTTCAAATTTTTGATATTATATTTACAGCTAGATTCTGAAAAAGAGGCTTTTTTTTGAAAAAAAAAAAAAAACATACCCATACCCTACTTAATATTTGAGTCTACTTATGTGAATAAAAATATTTGATAAAAATATAAATTCTAAGCATAACTAGCACAGTTATATGTGCTATAAATATGTGCTATAGTTATACTAAAGAGTTCCCATAAAACCTTTTCTACTTTATTGACTTAGGTACAGAATAAGGAGGCCTTATTTTGCTTTCTACTTCTAAGACCAAGTTTCCTCAAAACATAAAGCAACTCAAGATATTACTTGCAGGATATTGTAACTAAGATCTTTTCAATAATGTAATTCATTGTCTTTATATTTATTATGAAGCAGTTTCATTTCTCCTAAAAGCAATTAGTGTAAGATATACAGAGAATTTGTCAGGCTTTGATGGACTGAAATTTGACAAATTATCATATGGATCAAAGTAGCCATCAACTGGTTGTCTCCATGGCAATGCATAGGTGGGTGCTGGGAATAGTTCACTCTACGTCCACTCTGGAAGGGCATTAAGGATGAGCCGGCATTAGGGTTACCTTTCTCTGCGCTACAGAACAGCAGTCTTGCCTATCTCTGTATGTCATTATACCATGTCTTAAAGCAGAAAACATATTCTCGTAGGTTCATACTATGGATTTCAGTGTATGTTCTAGCAAACTAAAACATAACCACTATATAATTTAAGATACTTTGGTGTGATCCCCTGTTGTGCACATGTCTTAAGGCCAGATAGGCTCAGATGAATGAGGTGGCAAGTGCTAGGCAGTGTTAATTAAGCAGAAAGAACTAGCCTTAGATGATAGTGTGAATACGACTAGGATTGAGTGCTTCTCAGGCTTCTTCTCATTTAGCAGTCCAGACACATCCTGAAACAGCTAAGTAAACAGAGCCATGGTCATACGCACRTTCAACAGCATGCACATTCAATATCATGCTCTTGCCCTCAGCTCCACTGGATGTTTCTGTCGTATTAAAAGAATATTCTTATTTTATGCATTCCTGTGTGCACATCACAGTAGAGATTCCAATTCAAACTCCATGAAATAATGTAAGAGTTGCACCAAAATCTTACCAGYAGTTGAGCTTAGCAGTAATCAAGCAGTGTGAATAACCAACAACCAATTCCGTTTTTGCCTTTCTCTATTTAGCTGTACAGAAACAACCTTAGGCTATGGCTACTCTGGAAACAAAACAATACAAAAGCCTCTTCCCTGGCTTTGAGATCAGATAGCACAGCTGGCCACATCAAGTACCACTACTAGTACTGATGCCCTTATGCTCAGGAACATGTACAAGTTGCCTACCAGCAAAGTTCACATGCTTGCCTTGCCTCATGCCTGCTCCTTCACTGTGCCAGTAGCTTTAGAGAGCTCCTGGTGGTCTGGATCAAAAGCACGCTAGGAAATAGTCTAACAATTTAAGTCTAATGAGATAATCAATTTCTAGTCCCCASTCCTTGCTATAAGCACTATTTAATTAATAATGCACATACTGTCTAAGCAGCTGCATTCTTTTTAAAAAGCAGTTCCAAATTCCTAACGGTAACAAGAKAATACCTGAACACAACATATCTAAGATCATCTGGGAGCACAGAAAAATCCCTATGATTATAAATATATAATGATACTGTTAATACGAATAATAATTGTCTGTTTGGGTTCTCAGTCTGAAGGCCTGTTTTGGTGAAAGGACAGACCCCACCTTGAAGAAGTTACAGTCTAAGAAACAGTAAATAGATGTAGCAAGTGAAGAGAATAAAAGAAAACAACAGAAAGACAGTTCAGTAATACTTCATAATTATTGAAAGTGCATCTCTGTCTTTTTTAGTTTAATTTTAGTGGATTCTTATATAGATCACAGAGTCTTCCACTGAAGTTGATGTACATACCATTACAAGATGGCAATGCTCTGTCCCATGCTGGCTTTCCATCAGGACCAATTACACATGTTATAGTTGAAGGATCAATAATTTTATATCCAGAGTCACACTGGTAAGTAATAGTTGAACCAAGTTTAAAGTCTGTTCCAATTCTAGTTCCATTCATAATGTTTCCAGGGTCAAAACAAGCCTCACGTGGCTTCTCTGTTAAAAAAAAAAAAATGGAAGAAAAGAAGTACAAAAAAAAAAGAAGAATTTGCAGCTTTTTTTTTTTTTTTTTTTCCCCACCAGTTTGCCTAAGATGCTTGCCTAAGATTGGCTAGCTGGTCAAGGAAATTATACTGATAAGATCTAAGCTATGGTATTTTTCTCCTAATTACCAAAGCTGAATGACTTCAATGAAATCTAAAAGAAAATACTGTAATTTCCACAATACACAACTTAACAAAATTGTATTTTAACTAAATATTATGCTCAGTGCTCAATAATTTCTGGTTAGAAAGCTGATGTGCTATAAAGTAACTTAACAACAGAAATGCATGGTTCCTTTCTCTTTCATTTATAAGAGGATCTAGTAATGCATGGGCTCTAAAGGCTAATATTTCATTTCAGGCTTTCATTCATCTTCTTTGATAAAAAATACAAAGAAAATCAAAATACAAAGAAGTCAAAATACAAAGAAAAGGTATGGGGTAGATAAGGTCTTAGAAGACTTTGTATCAAAACTGTGATTGCAATGATCTTCAAATAGAAGGCATTTATGAGTAGAAAAAATTCTTTTAACTAAATAAATGAAATAGACAAAAAAGGTTAGAAAGTAAAAATGGATGCGAATTATCAAAAATGTAAAATATTAGTTTTTATATAGAAGATTAAAGGGCATACTTAAGTATTGAATTATTTAGAGCAAGCTTACTAACACGCTATCATTTAAAAGTACATATGCTCTGTGGTTCTGTTTTTTTTTTTTTTCATTGCAAATACAGTTGCATTTAGCTATACATCTATCAGATTATGCTTAGAATAGAAAATACAGCATAGCTAAAAAGTGCAAATAGTTATTGCTKCATACACACATTAAAGAGGACATTTTATCTCCTCTTGCTCAACTTCCCATTTTCTTTCCCTGGAGACAACACATTTTTGTTTCCTGGAACTGTTTTCCAGTTTTGTTTATTTCAATTTTAGGTAAGAATGAAAAGAGTAAGATTTTATCTATGACAGTATTGTAGTTACTCTAGAAAGGAAAACGTCGGCTAACCTACATGTAGAAAAATAGTGTGCAGCTAGATGAAAGTTACAGATTAAATATAAAATCAGTTTACTATTTCTTGTTAACCTCTCTCCCTTTCACTGGTTTGTTACTTCTATATTCCTTACATTTGTTGATTCTCTTTTTTTGGTCACATACRTTACTTCCATTGTCAAGAACAGAAAACTGAGGCAGCACATCTGCTGGTGCAAAACAATAACAATAAATCCAGACAGAAAAGGCAGCCTTGTGTGTGTGTGTATGTGTGCGTGTGCTCAAGTACGCATGCCTTAGTGAAATGATAGCCTAATTAACCTAACCCACTCTCTGATTGACTAGTAATAGCTATCAAACAAAACACAAAGGTTTTCCTGCAAATGTGTATTTAGTTCAGTAAGTGTAGAGGAAAATGTATTGGCATGTATGTTGRTACAAAGAGGTATACCAGTTCAGTATTAGTACGTCTAGAGGTAAACAGGTTTTAGTCCTAGAAAGTCCGAAATTACATTTATTTTTTTTTCTTCTGCATATTAAAGTGGGTACAGTACCTTTATAGTCAATGGCAAATCCTGACATTCCAACAGAAGCATCACTGCGAAAAGCCAGGAACAGGCTGTTACCACTGCTCTCTATTCTTTCAGGAGCCTGTGAGCCTTGGAAACTGCCAATTAGAGGACTGTTAGAATCTTCTCCTTCATAAATATGTAGAAAATCATAACTGGGTTCCATGTTGAAACTGAAAATGAAGGAAAAAGAGAATCAATCTTCAGATTTCTTTCATAAACTAAACACTACTGTGACTTTGGTTGCCAATCTTCTACCTAACACATATTGTTTTTCATACATAAAAGAGGCTCTTAAATATGATTAACAATGAAAGCTTACTATTTCAATGGAATTCTCATCACTGTTGTTTGGATCCCTCTAACCTTCTAAAAGATAGCTATCATCTACCATTTGGCCTTAGATAACAGTCTTGTCTATGGGCATTTGGAAAGCAGCATCTGCTTCTACCTATCTCAAACACTTTTCTCAAGATAGAATGTATCACCTTCTGCAGAAGGTTGCCTCTTACCACTAAGTATAGAAAGGATTTGGCCATCTTAGCTTAGAAGTCTAGGTCTTAGCTGGCTAAAATAGAGATTAATTCCACCAATTGTAAACAAAGTCACCATTTAGAAACAAAACTTTTTGATGTAGATAGGTCTCTACTCTGGAGTCTGCTTGATTATATCACAAAATTATTATAACTTAGTATATTATCCTCCTTACATCTGTTCTAAGTTATAATTTTTTTTTATATATATTTAATGTTGATACAGGGCAACAATGAAGAGAATATGAATGGAAGGTCATTTCAGATCTTCCAAACTCAYCTGAATGTGACCCTGTGCCATGTGCTCCAGGTATCCCTGCTTGAGCAGGGTTGGACTAGATGATCTCTAGGGATCCCTTCTAAACTCTATCATTCTGTGAGATAACCTCTGAGATACAGATAAAAATATATAGGTACTTAAATGATAAACCCAATGGGCTGGATGAACAAGATATACTAAGAATAGAAAAATATGAAAAAATAAGTAGGCAGGGACTGAGTCAAAAAGTATTTCTTTTTTTTTTTTCTTTCTAATTTTCTTTGTGAAAGAAAATCTTARATCTCTTGGTTTAGTGACAAATGCCATGGTCAGCATTCTGTTTGTCCTATTTCATTCACTGTTGTATCAGTTAGTGCTGTCAGATACAAGGTTTTTCAAATCATGTTAAGGAAAGGAACAGCATTTCTATCTTATCTGAAAAATCAACAGCACATACTCTCTAAGTAATGCCTAATGTCCAAATGTTAACTGACACACTATGATAAAAGTGAATAAAGACTGTCTTATTCTCTATTTTCAATAGGAAAGAGGAGTCAAAAAAAANAAAAAAAAAAAAAAAAAAAAAAAAAAAAAAAAAAAAAAAGAAGTCTATAGACCAAAATATGGAAACGGAAATTGTGCAGGGCAATGGCTTTCAGTGGCCAAAACATATTTGATAAATACACTACATCTCTTCTTTTCACCTCACATCCTCATCCTAAGCAGAACATGGCTGCCTTCTCAAAACCACTTCCTTGAGAATAATATAGGACATAAGTGTAGTATAGTGCCTGAGAATCCGAARTGTAAGTTAAAATGAAGAGAAAATGACATGTTAAGAAAGTAGATTGTGTACATGCTAAACAAGAGTCATTGTAAGGATGACAGAGGTAGGAGTTATTTCAACATCAACGTTTCAGATAAATTAGAGGGTCTTTGCTGACAGTGCATTAAGTTTTTTTTATATTTTAATACAAAATGTATTTGTAAAATTGCACTATCACGCTTATTTTCTCTTACATGAACGCACTAGAATGTACTCGCACTTCAACGTTTTCTTAAACTTGATTCTGTATTAGCTTGTTATGCATATACTGAAAAAAAGGAAGCAGAAAATGCCATCAAGTTTTTCATTTTTGTCTGTTTGATAACCATATACGTCCAGATAACAGTGCTATTTTCCCCTTGTTCATTTGTATTTCAATTTTCCTTTTTTCCTTTACAGATTTCTAAAATTATTCATAAGATTAACAACATCTCAATTTGCAGTTTAAAAGAACTATATCCCAGTGAGTCAGAAGATGGATGAGTTTCCAGAAATATTCTGCAAAATCAAATAGTTTTGCAAAGGTAGTTCAAAAAACTGAGTAGCTAGGGCATAACCTATTCTTTTGGATTGCTAAGAAATATTTCTGTCTGAAGAATTTAAGAACTTTATCAGAGAATATCACAGTTAGGGAAGATAAGAAGCACAGTGTGCAAAGCTGAACTATGATCATTTATAMATTGTATTGGAAATATAGCATGAATAGCAAATGCCATTAAAGTGGCACTTGCAGTCCCTAACATAGGATTCACAAACCAACTTGTATAATTTCCATAATTTCATTTCATTCTTCTTGAAATGGAATATTCAAACTGATTATTTATAATATGCTGCTTACCACATCTGTTTACCCTACCTACTATATGGCGTTTTCAAGAGTAGTTAGTAGACAGGTATTCTTTGATCCAATAACTGAAAAACAATTATGTTCTTGAATACATAATTTGCTAGTCCCTTATGCTTTAATTATTTCATACCTATACATTAACATTTCACTAGAAAATAAGTTAACCAACAAGCAGACTTATTTTCCTCCAAAAGCATGTGAATTTTACACAAGAATATTCAGCATATGCCACTATCTGTTTCTAAAAGAGCTACAGTTGATTGCTGCCACAGCGGCATCTGCAGCAATGTCACCATTCATAGTTAGGACAGAAAAAAAATATGGAACCAAAAGAAGAAAAATATATATATATATAAAACAGCCAAGATGATCATAGTCTGATTCAAAAATAATGATAAACTAACCACATAAAAATGGCCTTACATGCTTAAACTAATGTTTGTGTTAAAGATATTTTTATAAATATWGACCAATGATGATACCTGAGTAAATAAAATGTTTTAAACAATGAGATCATAACCTAGACATCTCTAAGCTCTTATTTCCTGGCCAAAATAGAGTAAAATATTATTTCATATATTTTTTTTGGCCTGATCTATGCACTTCCAGTAAAATGCATTTAGTCGGTACTAGCTAAAACCTTTAAATGTTTCTTCTTCTTTTAGATTGAATTATCAATGTAATGTTCAAATCTCTTCTGTGAGCTACCGCAATGTAAATTTTGCACTTCTATCAAGCGRCATTATTTTTAAAGCTTTATACCTTATAGGTCACAGAGAGTTTTGTTATTCAAGTACGTATCTGGTACCAAAAACCACCATATAACTATGTTATCTTCTTTTACATTATTTGGAAGTAATGATATAGCACATAGTAGATGTACGCTCCAGAACTTAGCTTGTGAATAAGATTAATGAATCCATTTTTAGATGTGACATTTAAAAACCTGTTAAGCAGAGGCATTCATCTGGAAATGTTACCTTTTGAATAACAAGGCAATGACAAAATCAGGGTTTACTCTTATTCTCCAGTCACATTCCTTCCCAGGAGGATAGGGCTGTGGATAGTTAGGTGATAAAATAACTCCTGCCGGGCCTGTCAGGTTTCCTCCACATGCAGCTGTCACAATGAAAAAAGAAACAGGGATGTAGTCATATGTTAAATTCCCAGGAATTGTGCTAGTTGCTAAAACAGGAGCAAACTCAGTTCTGCATTTTCTTTTTAATTAATGTCTAGCCCTCCCACTTCTACTTAACAAATTTATATTTTCAAAAAAAAAAATTCATATTTTTAAAAAGTGCTAAAAAAACCCTTTTCCCTAAAAGAATAAAAATATAAAGTCAAGGAGGAGGTCTTGTGTTTTCTTTCTGTGATTTAATCACACCTGTGATTGAACTGAGGTATCTCTTTTGCCCTGGAAAGTACTTTAACTTAAGAATCGGAAAAGCTTAGTAGTATAATTGATGATGCACTTTCTTTTTACCAGAAAAGTAAAGTAAAATAGATGGATTAACTTAATAAGGATAATAAGGATATTACCAATATCAAAAGTTCAGATGTGCTCCAAAAAAAATATATGTTTAGTTAGTATGCATTTAATATCACCTTTAAACATATAAKGTATCCAACTTCCAAAGCTGATGATCACATAGAACTCAAAGTAAAAAGAACTATTGTCAGCACAGGCTGTATCTGTATCATCAAGTCATCCAAAGTGACAGAAATGGATTTGGAGAGATCAGGAGATACTAAGGATTTGGCATCTGCACTGCACATTTTAAGATAGGGTTGTATCAGACCATTTCTGCACTGATCTGAAGATCTGAATGATCATTTGTGGTCAGAGCAGATCAGGTGCACTTAGTTTAATTCAAAAGCTCCAAGACAACTTGACACTGTGAAGCAAAGAATGATCAAGAATACTTGCTGTGCAAACATACTCCTGGTCCCAACAAAARCATTAATTTAGCTACTGTTAATTAAAGCACACCAAAGTATTTTTATTTATTATAGTTTGATCTAGTTTTATTTTCATCAGCTTTTGTTTTGGGATGGAAGGAGTGATTGAATATTTTTCTTTTTTATTCTGAATTTTTAGTATGGTATATCTTTTGATTTTATTCTGGTTTTATTCATTAAAAAAATATTCCAGGAAATTATTCACATATTCTCAGTATGCTCTGATGATTCAGCCTGAGATAACCACAACCATATTCTAAGGAACATTATGAAGTATAAATGCATCTGAAAACATTCAAATACCATGAATGGATTTCTGACAATTTTCAAAGCATTAAAAGCACAGTTATTAGATAAAAATCATCCTCAGCATATTGGAAAAATAATCCATGGTTATTTTTAAAACAGCACATAATGGATTTACAGAATCTCTGGGGTTTTTAATACTGGCCAGTCTATAATAAATGACTACTTTAAACCACTTTCCCCTTCAAAATCATTGTGAGTATATGGAAGAATAAATATTTGTATATCATTTTAATGATATGTACTTTATTTTTTTACTAGATTAAAAAAAAGAATGAGGGAAAGAGCACAGAGATTCTCAATCTTTAGGCACTGTATGTATTTAATTTTTTTTTTTTTTTAATATTTTTAACTTGGGAATAATCTCAATAGGTTTAGGAAACATTTTCATACTGTTCATCATACACTGCAAATAAAACATTCAGAAGACACTGCAAAGTACCTTTCCCAAAGAGCCTGCAGAAAGGAAAAGCATTATACTTTTTTGGGTTTTTTTTCCTATTAATATTAAAGCAGATTGTATCTGGTCTTCACAAATCATTAAAGTCATTATTTAATTACAAATAAATATGCAACATAGTGATGAAAATTTAAGAAAAGTACTACACATTGCAGAAAATTTTTCGAGGATGTGGGAACTGTAACCTTAGAAGAGCTACATTGATATCATTAAATACATTTCATCRAGATTTCTAGGCTATTAGGTCACTAGCCTACTGACCAAAACCCCAAAGTGCACATGCTATGGTATCATAAATAAAAACTTGTTTCAAAGTAAGAAGATATRATTTCTCCCACCTCTTTTGTTACGCAAACGAGCAAAATACCGCATTTCTTTCATCAGCATTTTGAGATAGACCTCYTCTCTTTGATATCTTTGGAAGATAGGCCTCTCTGGAATCTATCTTTCAAATATATATTCTACTACTATTACTGTAGTAGTTAACAACAACAACAACAAAAAAAGATCTCTGTAGTTCTCTAAGAACTGTGCAGGGTGAATAATTAATATATAAGAGAACTTAGAGCATCYTCAGAATTAATAATCACAATTTATGTAACTAAATTACTATGGAGGACAACACTRTAAGAGATTTCATGTCACATAATTTACTCAATGAAAAAAAATAAAAAGATCCAAATTACCTGTTCCACTCTATTATTTATGACAGACTTTGAGAACGTCAAACTATCATAAAGTTTAAAAGATAAAAGAGAATGTGAAAATAACATCCAAAAATAATATTATTCCTGAGAAGGAGACAGTATTAAATACCGAGAACTGAGTTTAGAAGAGAACATTAGTCCAACTTTAGCACCTTGTGTCCACTACTTTAACTAGAMACATGTTTTGCATTAACCTTAAGCACAGACTGATAGTCATCTCATTACCTATGCACGTAGGCGGATCAGGCTGCCAAAAGAATCGGTTATTCAGTTGCACACATGTAATTTTAGCCTGTCCTTGAAGCTGATAGCCAGGATCACACTGAAAGGTAGTGGTGTCCCCAGGCTCTCTGCTGTCTCCATATCTGGTGCCATTCTGCGGTGTTCCAGGATCGTTACAGGTTGATGCAACAGAAGCTACAGGGGAACCAAATAAACTTTAAGATTAGGTACTAAACATCCAGGCACTTTACTCCTTTATTTCTATTAGAATTTGATGACTAAAATAAATGCTTATGTTGGCTTCCTGACAATTTTCTTAGTATAATATATGGCCTGAGAGGAGATAAATGCTTTTTTTTTTTTTTCCTTTCTTCCAATAAATGTATCAAAAGAGCTAGAAATTCCTTTTCTCACTTTAATGTTCCAGTTATCAAAGCAAATTTCTTTATGCACTATGATACCTCTTATACAATAGGGCAAGTATCATCATGTAGATAACATTATTTTATGGTTTGAATATCCTCCAGCATCGAAATGCTATGTATAAATAGCTGCTTGAATTTTATACACTCCTGAATTTCCCATTTCAGTGGCAGGCAACAAGTTTCTTGGTGTATACTCCAGCTGAATCTAAGCAAGATACTTTTCCTATATTCAGGCTCCTGAGTTTGTATGACAGCTATATGTATCTGTTTATATCTGTGTGTATATATATATACAGATATATATGCATATACAGTATATATCTGTTCATATACAGACAATGCTGTCAAAAAACACAATATTAAAATAAGCAGAATAATCAGCACAAAAAAGCCAGTAAATTGACTGAAAAATGCATACAAAAATGCAATCACAAATCTAGAAATGCATACACAAATCCACAACCACTGTGGATTACAGTTATAGCAAACTCATGGAATTTGCAGTATCCTCTACTAAGTTCTTCTTCCGTTAATCACCTTAATCCAAGCTTCTCAAAAATCTATCCCTGAGCCTTCTACTGCCCACACTGTGACATTCCTGCCTGCAACACCCTCCAGTCTTTGGAGGTATCCTCACCAAATAGCTGAACTGCACTCTGCTACAGATTCACAGAATATTTAAGGTTGGAAGGGACCTCTACAGATCATCTAGTCCAACCTTCCTGCTCAAGCAGGCACACCTACAGCATGTGGCACAGGGCGGCATCCAGGCGGGTTTTGAAGACCTCCAGAGTAGGAGACACCACAACCTCCTTGGGCAGCCTGTTCCACTGCTCTGTCACCCTAACAGTTGCTCCTCACCTGGAGACAGAATTTCTTATGCTTCAGCTTGTGGCCATTACCCCTCGTCCTATCGCTGGCCACCAGTGAGAACAGCTTGTCCCCTTCCTCCCTGCATTCTCCCTTCCTGAACTTATACATATTAATCATATGTATTATATCTGAGCCGTCTCTTCTCCAGAGAAAACAGGCCCAGTTCACTCAGCCTCTCTTCATACGAGAGATGTTCCATTCCCTTAATCATCCTGGTTGCCCTTCTCTGGACCCTCTCCAGAAGCTCCACGTCCCTCCT
>NW_020454494.1:1780046-1780737 GCF_003342845.1 Nothoprocta perdicaria
AAAAAAAAAAAAAAAAAAAAAAAAAAAAGCTAATCCAAACGCCGTCATCATAGATGGTATAAATGGTATACACTCATAGATTATGCATCTGTAAGTTCCTCTACCATCTTCTCTGTTGTCATTCTATCAAGTTTAAACTTCTTCAACCCTTGAATTTAGGCTAAACAACACACATCTGCCCCTGAGGGATAATCCTTCAAAAAGGTCAAACTTTAGTACTAACTTACTTTAAAAAAAAAAAAAAAAAAAATTATTTAGACACCTTTCTTCAGTTGATTCATATCTATCTTGACTCTGCTGATTCATATCCATCTCAACTCATCAGAAGATGTCTTTTCAATGTTTAATATTACTCTTATTGCTTTAAGAGATGACAAAACCAATGAGGAACATTGAGAAATAACTTATTAAAAATATATATACCCATGTTAAAAGTGGCTTCTTATCACTTGCTTGGTTAATGAGCTATTGTTATCAATTATCTTATCCTTTGGCTATGCATTCTCACACACTCTGGGGAATCAGCAACTACATCTTTCTGTATTTTGAGTAATATGCAGCACACCGAGCACTTGGGCTTTAGGATGTTATCCTAAAAAAAAAAAAAAAAAAAAAAAAACTTCTTCCTTATGGATAAGATATCAGATTTTGTTCATTTCCATTTTCCTAGATTCATCAGGCTTGTAAGCCT
>NW_020454494.1:1780794-1833361 GCF_003342845.1 Nothoprocta perdicaria
ACAAAAAAAAAAAAAAAAAAAAAAAAGCGCTCCTTTGCTCCGTTACGTTCTTCATTTTCTGTTATTACCAACAGAAGGACTTAATCTCTTTTAAACTTCATTATATATTGTTTCAAAGGCTATATCCTATTCACTGGGGCTTTTCTCACATCTCAGACTGCTTTAAGTAATGAGAGACGAGTAAACAAAAGGCAGTATGCTCTAGTGTATATCGTGCCACATCATATTATTTTCAAGGGAATTTTATACTTTTCCAGGAAAGATTTTGAGGCTCAACAGCCTCAGATAAATCATACAGCTGTTGTTCTTACTTCATCTAATCAGATATATCTTCATGTTCCGCTGTAATTCTTATTTCATTGAGCTTTGAGTTTTTGGAAGAGCTGGGAAAGATGTAGGAATGTAGGAAAAGTGATAGGAATTTATTCAGAAATTGAATTGGAAGCTCTTGAGCAGAAAAGCAATAAAGATTTATGTTTGAATGCTGTGCAAAAGTACAATATTTAACTTAAATATAAATTTAAATATGGCAATTTAGAACTTTCACCACCCACTTCTTTGTTTGTTTGTTCTTGTTACAAGAATTGAAAATGCAAGAGAGCAGATATAYGTTCTCTCCAAAACCTTCTCTTCTCCAGGCCAAATAGGCCCAACTCACTTAGTCTTTCCTCATACAAGAGATGGTGCAGTCTTTTAATCATCTTTGTCACTCTCTGCTGGATCCTCTCTAAAAGCTCCACATCCCTCTTATACAGGGGAGCCCAGAATTGCACCCAGTACTCCTGACAGTCTCACCAGAGCTGAGAAGAGGGGCAAGATCCCCACCCTTGACCTGCTGGCAACACTCCTCCTGATGCAGCCAGGATCCCACCGCCTTCTTGGCCACGAGGGCACACTGCTCACTCATGGTTAACTTTTTGTCCACAAGGACTCCCAGATCTCTCCAACAGGTCAACCCCTAATCTGTACTGATGCCTGGGGTTATTCCTCCCTAGGTGCAGGGATCCACCCCGGGATCCCATTGTAGAAGGCTATCAAATTTGTCAAACATGACTTCCCTTTTGTGAATCCATGCTGACTGCTCTTCACAATCCTAGAGATAGTCTCTGTATTGAACTGCTCAATATATGTAATTATATATATGAATTTGCAGGTGAGGGAAAGCTTGAAAAAGCGAGGGAAGGAGGGAAGGAGGGAAGGAAGGAAAGCTGGATAAATTGTTATTGTGGTAATGGTATACTAAAATGGTATTATGGATACTCCAGTATCTGGAAGAAGCAAAAGAAACTTAAAACATGCCTTTATCAGAATATATGGTGTATGATAACAGAAACATTATACATGCAATAGTTTGGCTTACCATTTTATTATTTAAATTCTGTGACCTTTTTTTCCCACTGCAATTTAGTATTTCTCATATATTGTGAGTTCTCCTGTTTCTATATGAAGTACAGGTATGGTAGTTTGTCAGCAGTAGATATTTTTCTCCAGAATGTATAATTTTGGTCCAAGAACTCAAGCAACGCTCTCACTAATAATGAGTACTGTGTAAGCAATCCCCAGGCACTGTTCTGAAAATTTACCTGACATTCATATTAGCACATTTTACTAAATATATATGTGGCCATGGGGGAAGGACATCATGGTCAAGACTCCAGAGAAATAATTTCCTATTTGACAGAACATAATTGCTCTTAAAAATAGATTACTATAGGAAGTACATGAACATAAACCCATCTCTGTCATTACTTAGCATCCTTTTCAAAATACTTTGAATAATACTTTCATTTTTTTTTCCTTAAAGGGATGTATTGCAATATAAATTGCAATACAGTAAACAACATTTGCTTTGATTTTTGCCCGAGGAAGTATTCACCAAACCAATAGGAATGAAGCCTTTTAAAATTAGTTTCACTGTTACACTGTTATTCTACATTTCCTGCATATAAAGTTCAAAATTTTCAGAACAACCATACTAATAATCATACTTTTTTTTTTTTTTTTNTTTTTTTTTTTGTTCTTGCAACCTTGGAAATTATGTCTTTGAGACTTGTAACCTTTTTATCATGCCAAATACACTTGATCCTAATTAAACAAAACACCATATATTTAAGCAGTGATGTGTCATCCAGTAAAGTGAACATTTAGACAGGCTGTCAACTTCTCATCTTATGTCATTTCCAAGTTGCTTGGAAACAGCTTACACTTCCCAAGAGGTTCTGTAACTTCATAAAAATTAGAATTCTACTATTACTTCATTTGGTATTGCTCAAAAATCTAAAGGTTATAGATGTTATATGCATTAATATATAAACCAGACATTGAAAATTGCCAGTTCTGTCATCTATCTCACTTCATAAACAGCTTCTTTTCTTCTAAATCCATGTAATAATATATAGTGATTAATTTCATATCTATCTTACATACTTATATCAATGGACATATGTTCACTCTCTAATGTGACATTGCCACATGTTCACCCTCTGATGTGACAATTTTCAAAAAAAAAAAAAAAGAAATTTAGAAACCTGAAGAGATGTATGTTGTAAATCCTGCAAAGCAATAACTACATTTTGGGGGGCTACATCAAAATGAAATTCTCAACTTAAAGTTTTAGAAATGGCTGGGAATATTTAGATGCCTAAGGTGGTACAGCCAGGAGAAAGGACTAGGATCTCAGTAGGCTGGAAAAGAACTCCTCGCTTCCCAGTACTTGCACATGTATTCTAGGAATTAAATCATAAGATAYTCATCAAATTATAAAGTATCACTCTGTACATATTTCCCCTCCCTTGCTATCTCAACTGCTCAGCTGGCTCAGAAGTACCAGGAGAAAAGACAGTTGGAAAAAAGAGAGATACCTGGTCAGTCTTTCTGTGTTGGCAGCCTTTGTGATAGGATTCTTTACTGAGAATTTGATTGTTTTCTAAAATCTTATTTTAGATCTCAATTTGGATGTGGCACCCAAACTACATCTTCAAAGTTGATTTAAATGTTCACTGAAACGTTTTTGAGAACATAACACAATGTAAATTTGTGTGTCTGTAACCTTGTCAGTAATATATCAGTTGTTCCCCATTTATCTTTTACCAGAAGGGCATTGCATTTCTGCCAGTTTGTTTAGCCTGCACTCTAGCTCAAGAAAAAAAAAAAAAAAATCATTTCATCAATATTGTTTTCACTATGCCTATGGCAATCAATCATGTAAGCCCTTTGCTGCAAATGTTTGCTGCACTTCTATTTTTTTCTACATATTTATAAAATTAATGGAGGATTCCAGGAATTAACCTTATAAATTGAAACGATGCATCAGTTTCTCCTGTTTTGAGATGACTGCTTGAATAACAGGTTTGAGGGTTTTAGTATATCATCAGACATTGTACATAGGATTTGTAGTTATTTCAAAACAG
Organism: Nothoprocta perdicaria; assembly: GCF_003342845.1. NCBI lineage: Eukaryota > Metazoa > Chordata > Aves > Tinamiformes > Tinamidae > Nothoprocta > Nothoprocta perdicaria. The sequence continues at coordinate 1,784,205 of NW_020454494.1, forward strand.
CCAACATTTTCATAACAGGTGAAAACAACAGCATTTGCTCACTGACAAATGTCTTTTATATATATTCAGACTAATAATTATGCAAACTACTTATAAGCATATGATCAAGTAAGGCTTGCATTATCTAATAATGTAAAAGCAAAACCAAACCCAAACAAAAACCTAGATCAGTCTCTTCCATTAAGCTGGAACGAAAAAAGCTTACATGAATAAATTTCAGATGTAGCTATTAAGACATTTTATACTCCCTGCTTGGTCTCCATAAAACAGCAAGTGTTTGCAGCCATCATGATGCAGAAGTAGCACACAGCACTGCTTGAAACCTCCCCACTATGTTTCAGCCCAGCTCTTGCACCAGCACAAGGCTGGATTACAAACCTGGAAGTCCTGGTACTGGTGCATCAAGGATCCTGAGTCACAGCATGAAGAATGTGAATTGCCTGTAGATGCAATTTAGCATTACAAGTCTACTGAACCATATTCAGAGTGAGTCTCATTGCACACTGATCTCTGCAAAGGGCTCTAAATAGTTGCAAAATAAAACTGAATAGAATGGTAGGGTTTCCTTTAAAATTGGCAGCATGAATGAGGAAACCTCAAGAACTGCTTTTAGAGAGCTAATCTGGAAAGACAGGTTACTTCTTCAAAATAGTGACCTTTAGTCCTCTTACATCACACTAAGAGAATTAAACAGAAATATTTTTTTTTTTAGAAATTGTTTTCCATGTTTAATGCCATTGTCTTATTATGAACATGTCATACAATATTAATAGAACCAGAGAAATCAAGAAACCAAGCAATAAAATATAATTAGATTACAGACTTTAAAATGCAATCTTAAATCCCAGCACCCAACTATTTCTTTTAGCAAGTGATACCTTAAAGCATTTTATTTTTCTTGAACTCAAGATTCGATTATTTAGTGAGGTATATATGTGATTATGTATAACTTGCTTTTATAAGTATTTTTGTGCTAACTCTTCTTTCATGGTAATTTCATTGTTTCTAAGATTTAAACAATTGTACTGCAAATGCAGTTCCTGGAAATGAAGAGTATGTCATTGAAATGCTGGTACTACCTAAATGTAATAGCTCAAACTATTAAGCAAGTAATTAAAGGCTGTCTGAGCAATAAAAGAACAATTTCCAAGACTGCATTACTCTAGTAGTTCAGTATATATGGCCCAGTTACTGTAAGCATTTCAGTAGACAGAGGTATGTTCAAATGGAATTCAAATACTGGACATAAGCAGATATCAATGCTTAAACAGATTTGTCAGAGTCATAAATACAGAGCCTGGTGGCATAAACACAGAGCCTCTGATGCTCACGCTCTTGTCAGAAGAAATACCACCAATGTGCCAACATCAGAGACAACAACCTCCAAGTAACTATTCTAATTAACTGTTTAGAATTAGTGGTTTATTTTATTATAATTGATGTCTTATGTTGTTAAGTTAAAGATTTAGTCAGGAATCCTTGCTCTTCATTTCTTATTTCTTTGTTTATACCCAAGAGAAAATCTCGGGGGAGTAAGGAAACAACAGAAAACAAACAAACAAACAAACAAACAAACAAACAAACCAACACAAAGCAAGCCAGGCTAAACCAAGTACAGAATTGCCATCATTTCATATTTCTTAATATTTTCTGATTAATAAAATGAATGTCTACAGTTGCTCTAGTAAGACAGAAATCTTAAAAAGGAAAAGATTAAAAAAAAAGAAGTCCCATTAATTGAATTGTATGCTTAAAGAAGTTATGAGAGAGAAAAATGAACTATTCAGAGGCCAGCACAGAAAACTATCATAGATGGATTTGACTCCAGAAGTGCTAGACATATCCAAAGATGTATAAAAAACATCTTCATTATGAGATGTGTGAAAATAAACACTTGATTCATCACACTCTTGAAGGACAAAATCTATGAAACCAAATGAAGAACTATAAATGCATCATTTAGTTTAAGAAAAAAAAAAAGTGCAGGTTTCTCAAGTTATAACAACTAAGAATTTAGTTCAAAGAAAAAAAAAAAAAAACTAGACTGTTACAGTATAATCATTAAGCATTGTTAAAATGAGGCTGAGCCTGCAAAAATGATAATCTGCCTAGAAAGTCCCTGACAGATCTGTTGCTTTACTCTGCCATGTCTACTGGTTCTGTTAAATACTATAGTTAGATACAAACAAATCCACAATAAAACAAACTTCCAGATGCACAGGTTAATAAAAAGCAATGAACCACCTACTAGCATAAGATGCAAGTGTGTTCAGAAGTCCAGAATCCCTGAAGATTAAACACTCAGSACACCACTGATCTGTTTCAGCACAGTGCCTAGACTCATTTAAAATGCCCTGATGTAGCCAAAATACCTGCATGCGACTAGGAGATATGACCTAAGGGTGTAAAGGGTAGATGGAGATCGAACAGATTACCCTGAGGCATCTCAAATGGAACTAGAAAATGATGAAAGGGAAACCAAGTCATGGCCTTAGGCTAGGATTAATTTCACCTAGACTTACATGTCTAGAAGTTTCAGATTTAGTGTACAGACTAGATCTTAGAATAATATTTTTGGAGTAATAAGACCTATAGCTGATGAGCTGATGATATATATATATATATATATTTTTTTTTTTTTTTCAAGGAAAAAGAAGGAAATTTATCTCATTTACTTTAAACACTGAGGACAGAGCTAAGCAAGGTTAGATACCTTATTTTTTTAAAAAAATAACTTAGGAAGGAAAGTTTTGCTGCCAGTAACTGAGCTATCTTGGGAGAAAAAGAAGACAGGTATCAAATTCGCTAGACCCTCCCTGTGTTCACATTCTATATCTTGACAAGAAAGAGTTGGTTGACATCCCTAGCCTGTTATATATAGTTTAAATGTACTTAACCCCCAGAGTAAAGGTCAATTTTGTACAATGAACTCCATTTTTGTCCTTTTATGCATGATTACATGGTAATTAAGTTTTAATGAAAAGCATTAGGCTGACTGCAATTAACATAATCGCTCTAGTCAGTTCATGTCCTCATGTTCTACATGCTGAGCTGAGTGGGCAAGAAAATACACTTTTAATATTGTCTAAACATTCTATGAGCTTCAGCCTTCTTTTTTACATATATATATATACATTTATTAGAAGCAACTCTGCCTACAYATAAAAAAGAGTAATTCATAGAAAATATTTTTTGATCTATCAAGTTTCATCTTGAGTAGGTGATTCATCATTTTGTTTCTCTCCTCATACCATTCTTTCACAGTACTCTCTTTCTAGGTATATGTAATATGGGCATTCCAGTTTATTTCTCATTTGTGTGTGTGTGTGTGTGTTTTTTAAACTCATGTTTAAATAAAATATATTCCTTAATAAGTACATTACTGAAAATACTTTAAGTGACACAAGGATTTACAACTTGAGTAGTTATCTTAATATAACTTGTAATAAATCATTACATTTTCTAGAATTCCCACAAATTCTTTTTACTAATTTGTGTAGCATTGGTCTAAACTGACATATAGCTTGAATATATGATGAATTTAGAGCCTGCAAAGATTCTCATATATCCATAGTTCAGTGGATTCAAATGTTACTGGATCATGGCAACAGAGGTCTGCCCATTGTCTGCACTGAGTCTTTTTGTTTTATAACTACGAAGAAAAAACGTTACAACACTACACTTACCAGRCGGGGTGACCTGAATTTCTTCTATAATTTTTCTTCAACTGGAGGTGAGATATTCAGTTCCTTACCACTAATACAAATTAACTTCAGTTAGACACACACTTCAATTGGTCAGCATGATCACTGAACAGATCCATAACGTTTTACAGTAATCTGACAAAACCAGTTCTTCACTCTTCACGGGATTTCCTTTTCTCCTGTTTACTACTCTCACTACCTATGTCGATAAGTCTGGCAACTTACATTATTTTCTTCCTGACATAATTTATGGATTAACTGATAGGTTTGATCCTTCACTACTACATTTGTAAAATTGACATTTTAACACAGCTTGAAAAGCAGCATATTATATAGTACACCCATCAGCAATTTCAGAAAAAAAAAATTCTGCTCTTGTTCTTTAGTTGATACTTTAAATATCTCATCACACTCTGTCCTTCTGGCCACAACATCCAGAAAAAATAAATTTAATGAAGTAAACTGATAAACTAAAACGTATTATTTAGAGAACAGCAACATCCCCCTCTTCTCTCTCTCTCTCTGTAATATTGAATAGATATCCTCATTCAGAAACAACAGAATCGGACTTATTAGTGCCATTAGTGACACCGAAATAAGAGACTTCTTAGGTTCACATATTTTATTAATTCATCTTCCTTTTCCTACATTCCTGAATAGATATACCCTTACATAAACTGCATCTAAATATATAAAGATACAATGACTGAATCAAAGACAGTAATATAGTCTCCCTAGAGTATCACCTATGGTCTCTAAGACGTCAGTCACAGCATAACATAAAAATCTCACATACTCAAGTTTGACAACATTGATGCCATTCTGTGTACAGATATGCTTTTACTTTAGACCTGAAGATGAAACTTGAATTTTTTTATTAACTTTACAGTAAATCTTTTAAAGTTTTTGAAGAAGGTAAGATATATGGTATTCTTTTTTCCTTCGTTTAACTGCGTATGCACATAATTGCTGAAATCATAAAAATGATCAAGTATGCAACCAATGTAGTGACTAAAAAAAAAGAAAAAAATAAATAAAATATAAACACACAGGAGTTAATAAATAATAACAGTTAATAGTACTGGTAAGATTATATAAAAGAAAAAAATTTGCATGTGCAAATCCATCTGGTTTTCTAAGTAAGTATTAAGAAAATAATAGTGAAGTTGCTGTAAAAAYGAAGGGCTAAGAAATCTTGAAGGAACAAAGGAAATCCAAACAAATTCTAGTAGCATCTRTTTTGCATAAATACATGTACTAGTTATAACAATATCTTTTTGTAATGACTAAAGAGGTTGTAAGATAAAAAAACAAATGTTTCATGCATACTATAATAAAAACTGATCATATTTGAAATGAAAAATGATTTACATACTTGAGAACTGAATGGAAAAGCCTGATTTGCTGATAAAGAAGTCGCTGTCAAATTGTAATGTCAACGAGTTGAAAGTGCTGTGAATATCCTCCGGAAGAGCTGAGCCACTCCATTCTTTTAGCAATATGCTGCTCTCAACAGGCCCGTCCCATACCTTCAAGATGTCATGAGCAACCTCGGTGTCAAAAACAATAAAATGCAGACTGCAAAATATTAAAAGATTTTAAAAAAGGGTTACTCATGAAACATAATTACATAAAAGTCAAAGCAATAATTCCCAAATTGTTCTTAATCTGGAAATGTTATTTCTGAAAAAATACTGGTGGTTCACAAGTGACACACATTTATTTTTTCAGTTAGATAAGATGATTTCACAGGACAGATTCTRTTCTGTCCTCTTTACATTGCAACTGCAAAATCCACTACTATGATATATTACACCTGTTCTATAAATTGTTTTGATCATAAATATTTTGAGGGTTAAGAACTATGATTTGATGAAAGCTTTCCTCTTGTTATTCAAATACAGATGCCAAAACTACTAATGATTAAAATTAGAACTGATTAGAAGAAAATGATATTCTTTCTAATCATCACTTGTCTTCTACTAGATGTTAGCATGTATAGTCCAGGAAATTCTGACAGTTCTGTGGGTTTTGTTTTTTTTTTCTATATATATATTTAAAAAAGTCTTTTCCCACCTTTGCCTTCTGACAAAACGCATAAACTAGAACTGAAAGGAAATGAACACTCTAATCTGTATTTATCTCCAGTTGAAATACTAGATTTAGAGCAGTGTTAAAGAATGTCATCTTAGTATTCAAAGTATTCGCAGTGATTTCAAGCTCTGGCTGTTGCTTATGTTTTTAATTCTGAAGAAATCTAGTAATTATCACTGTGTTGATACTTCTTCATTGAATTCATTATTAATTTCCAATTTATCCTTCAAATAAACTGATTGGATTCACCTGTGATGGTACAAATTCGTTATTTGGTTTAGTGAAACGGAGTTACTAAAAAAAAAAAGAGGATTTTTCAGTGAATGGACTTACATTGATAGTACATCTTGATGATCAGTTAAAATGGTTGTTCACATAAACTGATTATTGAAACCGCTTAGTATTTGTTTACATCATCACATATATTGCATTGTAATATATGCAATATATTGCAATAACATATGTAATACATATGCATATGTAATATGCAATACTGCATTATAATATATGCATACGGTAATCTATGCATATATTGCATATATTACTTCCATTGCAGTAAGAAACTAGTCTCTGCTGCCTATCATTAAACATGGAAGGATCAAGGAATTCTGAACTGAAATTAAGATAAGCTATTTTGATTAGAACAATGTTTAATGGTTTTGCTACATTCTTGTTTTCAACACAATTTCCCACTAGGAGGAAATATTTGCATTATTTCCTGTGAGTATCTGCAGCAAAGATGAGTTGAAATAATCTTTAWTTTTTGATATTCCTTCCACAGTTAAGCATTCTCTTAAACCTGTTCACACTCACTCCTAATGTCTTCTGAAATGTTGTTGGTCTTAACCATTCAGCTGCTTATAAGAAACAGTGTTACATACTTTAGAATATATACTATAAAAGAAGGGAGCAGTAACAGTAAATGAAACCCCCTCAGAGGTTATATAAGGCTTTATAGTTTTAATCTCTGGCTGCTGTTAATTTTCAAATCCTTACCAGGCCAAAGTATTCATGACAAAAAAAGCTCTTCTAATAGATACTCAACAAATGCCAAATTCCTGATGCAAAAGTACTCCTAGCAGACAATCTTGCACTTTATGCTTTCTTGAGCTTTTTTTTTTTAAAGAAAGTATTGATTAATTATATTCTATACTTATATCACATTGAAAAGCTACTAGTTATTGCATGAAAGGGCAATACATCGTGGCAATAACATAAAAGTAATAATAATAATAAKAAAAGCATTACAGAGATTATAGGGRATGAAATCTGACACCACGGATGACAGCTTAATGTTTTAGATGGTTGACAATTAGAAAAAGGCATAGCAGTGTACAACTCCACAACTCTACCACATATGTCTATATTATCTAATGTAATTGACAGTTCTGAATCAGATGCCTAGCTGTCTTTTGTACAATTTAGGCACCCAGCTTCCCTGGAGGAACAACACAGCAAAACAAGCATCAACTTTATTAATGTAGGAAGTAGTTAATAAACATAAAACAATGTGGAAAAGATAAGTAGGTTAGGCAGAGAATAAAATTTACAAAATACTGCAGTCAACAACAGAATTGACTTAATTAATTATGTACCTTATTGTCTTTCCTGGATCTGCTTCAATAATCCAAGTACAATGAAGATTATTGTCATAGGGTGCTGGGTAACCTGGAGACAAAATGCGCCCCGATGTAGCAGCATGAATTCGACCACCACACTCAGCTACAAAATAAATAAGGATTGTACTGTTTATTTTTCATAAGACCATGATATTTTGCACTTCTATTTTTCCCTCTACTTCACATCTGTCTTCTAAAAAGGTAACATACTGGCCTCCCTCTGAAACAATGCTATACACTAGGATATATACATACAAGCCAAAATATGTACATGACTTAAAAACACACATATAAAAGACCTCATTGCTGTCTTGTCATGAAGCAAAAAAAAAAAAATGAAACAAAAACTAAACAAACAAACCCATATGTTTTTGTGATTAAGGTATTACTGGAAAAAAGAGACTAGCTCAGATAAACTGAGACTAGGAAAGCACACTTTTATGATCAGCAAAGGGCAAAAAGCATAATGTTTAGAGACCTCAAAGACATTTTRTCTAGTATGTTTGTCTTCTTAAACTACCACTGAATAACTGAATGCTGAAATTCAGAGCTCATGCAGTTTGATTTTGTAATTAAAACACTTTTTCTATTGTTCTAATTTCCAAGTGCCTTTTGTTTAATGCTTTCAAGATATTATAAATGCCTTCAAGCTTAATTCCTTCATAAAACGGCTGGGTTTTGCCTAGTGATTTCCTTAGGTATTTAAATATTTAAATGCCATATGCCCACCAATGAGAGAATAAATCAGAAAGCTATGATTTGAAAGTATGCTCTACCTCATTTCAACATTTTTATCATTACTCTTTCACCTTGTGTAGAGACTTAACTGCAGCACAAAGTAACCAAAATCAAACCGGGCTTACTGTGCTTACTTAGAGTAACACGTAATCACCTGGTCAGTTTAAAGAGAGAAGCTGGTGAAACTCTGTGCAGCAAAATCATTTACCACTGAGGCAGCGTATCACTGACTTCACAGTTAAGTGACATCCCTGAACCCTACCTTCGTTACTGTAATAGTGTGACTTCACAAGTACTGAAGCTAAAGAACACTSCCATGGGAACTCTTTGTTCACTGTTACCTATGACAGCATAAGACATATAATGATGAAAGAAGAATGGCAATGGGACCAGATGATTTGCCAGTAACAGCTCTTGACAAGTAATCAGCCTTCCATATGCCACTGAGACACTCCTGACAACCAAACTGTTACATGGAAAGAGAATAACTGCAGTGGAAATAAGGTGATTGATTTATTTACCTACCCTGCTATTATAGTCATTCCCTAAATATGATTTATAGAACCACAGTAGAAAGATAAAATTATGAATGMTTTAGCTACTTTTCAAAATAAGTTCTTCAAATATAACCTTTGCCTAAAATTTCAGTGTATTTTTATTATGTAGGAAAATCCTGTCTGCAATAATCCCCTTGAAAGAGATCTGAGGTTAAAAAAAATCTCTCTTTCTCTCTCTCTCCCTCTAAATATATAGATAATTACTATATTTACCAAAGTACTCAGAGAAGCCAGATTTGTTTTAACCCTAATTAACTGGCTTTCTAATTCTCAGAAGACCTCTTCAGAAATAAGATATATGATGTAGACTTTACTGAGATGCAGTAGATATTACATAAAAAAAAAAAAAAAAAACCTTTAGAAGCAAATGAGAAGCTTTCATCTCAAAGAATGAAAGTATGTCTATATAAAGTATTACCTTAAAAGGTGATTGATAGGTGACTAGTTTCTTTTGCTTGTTTTTTTAATTAACATTAAATTGTAACTCTAAACCATAATAGAAAATGAAGAAATATTGCAAAATGAATGTTTTGAATGATGAATGTCTTAAGCAAGAGACTCATAGAAGTCAGCTGCCAATCTAAAGCAACTTGCAGAAGAAGCTCTTCAAGAATATACTCCTTCAGAAGAGAGTCGCTTTTTTATTTTTTAAGTTGTTTGCAATGCCTTTATGAGACTTCATAAAATGACTGAGGCATAATGATTTCTTCTTTTGATCAAGGCTAAGAGAAAAGTAGTAACTAACTAGCTACTAACCTTTAATGAATGGCAGGGCTGATCTGAGCAAAAGACTGAAAAAAATAACTGCTAATGAACCAAGGACGAATTGCAGGAATTGTATTTTGTTTCTTTTGTTCATTAAGGGCTGGAACAAATTAAAAAAAAAAAAAAAAGATGAAAAGAAATGCTATGTCCAATATAGCAGTGTATCAGGAAAATGACTGGGTGCAGAATATGTGGTAACTGTCTATCTATGCCGTTGGTACTTTTCACCAATTAAGTTGAACTGAATGAAAAGATGACTTGATAAATGTCAAATATAGACATTGTAGATGTCACTGAAGACAACAGCAAGTATAAAATGTTCATGTAAGACACAACACATGAAAAGAAAAGAGGTCTCTGGAATCATAAGTCCATTAAGTGAAAGTGAGTCTAGGTAAGGAAGCGATCTTTTGGAAGCGATAGTGTGTCCATGTAAGATAGTGATCTTCTTTGAAAGTGCCTAACAGTAAAGCCATAGACCCATACAGCTCTTATAAAGAGGACAGAACTGAGAAATAAGAAGAGGCGAATCCAGTCAGATTGACACCGAAAAAAAAGATATATAACTAAGATAGCACAGGATAAACCTGAAGGAAAAAATGAAGGTATCTGCAGAACTGAAAGCCAAGAACAAAATCACCTACAGCAGCTTAACTGAGTTTTTAGGGATCTTCTTAAGACATTTTCCTGAGCACAGAAAAGTAGGAAACACAGTAACAAGCTACTGAAATTAGCAGACTAGCTGTRAAAACTTCACTTTTAGATTTTCAGGAAGTAAATAATCAACATCTGACTAGCTAATTAATTTGTTTCAGAAGAGTTTTATATTGAGAAATGGAAAGAAGATTATACAAAATACACCATCCTCAAATGCCATTTTAAAGATTCAAAAAAGGATAGCAAGTAAAAAATTGCATTAAGATTCGTGAATAAAGTACATAGAGTATTTTTCTTGCTTTTTGTCTTTTCAACCATGGTTTTGTGCATTGTTGGAAATGAAAATAAAATTGTATATTTTGTTAATCAGGTCAGGGCATAATTCCAGTAAAACATGAAGTGAGATCCTCAAGAAATAATAGATTTTAGTTTAGTGATTCATGAAACAGCAACAAAAATATGCAGAAACCATATTTAGTAATGCAACTGCAAAACCAGATACTCATGGATATTCAAGGATACCCAAGGTCTAATTATGTCTCTCCGCTACAAAAGGGAAAACTTTTAAGGGAAAAAAAAGGCTACTCAATTCAATTGAGGACTTGAATGTAGAAAAAGTCTGGATTTTCTTTAAATCAAAACTGTGAAGAGCTGTTCTGACCTGTAATACATATAATAGAAAATAATAGATATAACAGATACAAYAGATATAGTTCCAGAATCAACTGGGAAATAACACTGTCTACTGATAGCAGAAATGCCATCCACTGATGTTATTCTAGCTCCCACCCTCTCAGTAAGGTGAATCTTTGAAAGGAAGAGAAATTGCTCTTTTACAGACTGCAAGTCTGTGAACGTGTTCAGCAGAAGGAAGCTCCATGATAGAGAATGCAGCACCCACCCAACATGGGGGAGAGGAAACAAGCAGGGATGCTGCAGGYCAAGTGAGCATCTTGAGATATTTGGTGTGCTGCCTGTGGCTGGCAAAAGAAGAAAAAAAGAAATAAGCTTCAGAAGTCACACAGAAATATTTTGCGAGCTCTCAGGAGAACTGCATGTGAAGTTTACTGAGCTCCTGGAAGTCACTGAAAATTGCTGGGTTAGAAAGAAGTGGAAGAAAGAAACTGTCTTGTAAAGGTGCAGTGGGCTGTACTGGTTTTCAGGTATTTCGGTCTCTCTCAGTATTTCTCCATTTAATATTTGGGTTGTTTGTAACGAAACAAGAGTTTCAAAGACTTGAAGATATGGTGTTTTAAGAAAAAGCATACCTCTCAAGTCAGATATACTGGATACACTACTGTGGCAACAGTGACTCAGTAGATCAAATAATTCATTAGTGTAGGAGGAAAATAGAAACTAACTTCTTATTAATGAGATTCTGAAATAATTTCTGATTGATTTATTACTACTGCCTGTGACAGCATACCAAATCCAGGATCCCATGTGAACAAAAGCAGTAGCAAATTAACAAACAWTTTTTTTAAAAAAGTATTTTAATCTCAGTGAAAATTAAGTAATTCATGATTTTTATTATCACAGTGATTGGCGCGTGAAAATTGGAGGCATGGAAGGGAGCTTAAGAGTTTATGAGAACAGTTATCAGCAGASGACATACATAAATTTGTCCTGTACTTGTGAATACACAATATATATTTTGGTTTACCCTAGACAGAACCRTTACCCAAAGTTTTCTTTAGCCACTGCTAGTCAGCAGTGCATTTCATTGTGAGGAAAATTATAATTGAATGTCCACATTACATTTTAACTTAAAATTTAAATCATGGATAGTATACAACAGATGATACACACACTTAAATGACCAGGAAACAAAACAAACAACAACAACAAATCTTTCACTGTTACAATCCATATTACCCATGCAAGTTGGCAAAGGTTTGTCCCAGACTCTTCTGTCTCCACTTAAACAAGTCAAAACACCACTACCATGCATTGCATAGCCRGGATTACAGCTGTATAAAATGACAGTATCTATAAAATGTCCTTCATCTCGAATTTTGTAGCCATAATTTGGTATGCCAGGATCTTCACACTTTACTAGATCAAAACCTGCAAATGGAAAGGGAAAAGAAAAAAAAGACAGAGGAAAATATCAAACAAAATACAATGTCAACAAACTGCAATCTGATTCAACTCTCAATGTCATATTCATTGCAATGAATATTGCAAACTGAAATAGCAAGAACTAATTTATTTGCACTATTTTAAAAGAGTATCAGTGAATTTATTATTTTATAATTCTTCTACTCTTGCAGTCTTCTTTATTCAGAGGAAGAGAGGTGGTATCACCTAGCACTGAATGAGAGCTAATCTCCATTTCCAAGTCAGTAGACCATATTGGGAATTTCAGGAAACACAAAGGTCGCTTCATCCATGAGAGTAGCAGGACAGCATGGCTTCAGTTTCTCCTCTAATGAATATGAAGATAGATCTTTATGAACATTTTCAAAAAGGGTTCTCCTAGAAAAATGAAAGAGCATCTAACGCCTTGTTTCTCCTTCTGCACAAAAGCTAAATCTATCTTACTACTGAGTCTTCTGAAAACAGAAAATGTTTTCTTCTTAGCATTTCTGTTTGAATTGCATTACCTTAACTAAACATATTATACCAACTGATATACCATCATCCATGATTTTGAGGTTTGTGTGCAACTGTTCTGTGAATCTCACAAATAAATGAACAAAACTTGACAGAAATCATGATTTTGTTCATGATGTAGTGCAAGGATTTTTTTTTTTAAACACAGTATTTTTAACGTAGTAAAATGGGATGTCTGAATCATGCACACCCAAATCACAAAGAAGAAGTCCTATTTCACTTGTAAGATTTATTATTCGATAACAACAAACATTATTTTCACCATCTGGACTCAAAAGTTGGCTTTCACCTTTTCTAACCCTGCTTCTAAACTTGGAAGAGTAACTTTGAGATATTTAGGCTACTTTCATAGTCAATAGAGCATACAAGTCTCAATAGGACAAATCAACACAATTTAGATAAGTGTCTAAGTTCAGTCAGCAAAATCATCCTATAGAAATACTTATTTTTTCTATTTACTGTAAACAGAGACTAGATTCTTTATATAAAACTTTGACCAGAATTTTGAACATATAGAGTTACAGGAAAGAAATCTCATCCAAAAAGAATTATTCTATCACATAGAACCAGTATCTCTATCTATGCTTCTCAAGTAAGGAATGTCAAGGGCCCCAAAATCTATTAGCATGCACTGACCAAAACTATAAATTCTTTTAATCTCCAAGAAGAACGAGGTTATCCCTAAGCCACCTGCCAGCAATAGTTTTCCCTTGATCATGGTTTTTAACTCAGATTGTATACTAAATTGCCCAAAAATGCTTGAGAGTGCTAGAAGGTCRAAGCTAAAACCATGCTAACCATCCTAACATTTCAGCAAGAGAGAAAATTACATTTCAGCACTTACACTGATTCCCTCACAAAGTTCAATTTACAAGTAAAAGTTTAGCTTATGTGCCAGGAAGACTAAAATTACAAGTTATTTTCATAAAATGGAAATCACCAACTAGAATCATAGAATGGTTAAGGTTGGAAGGGGCCTCTAGAGATCATCTAGTCCAACCTACCCACTCCAGCATTTAGAGCACGTGGCACAAGGTCACATCCAGGCAGGTTTTGAAGACGTCCGGGGAGGGAGACTCTACCACCTCCATGGGCAGCCTGTTCCAAGGCTCTGTCACCCTCACAGTGAAGAAGTTCTTCCTCACATGCAGATAGAATTTCCTGTGTTTCAACTTATACTCACTGCCCCTTGTCGTATCACTGGCCACAACTGAGAAATGCAATGTATTATAGCATTACTCCCTTACTAAACAAGGGTGCTAAACTTTTACACATCCTTGCAATTTAACTGTGTTGTATAAAATAAATGAACTTACTCAGTTTTCAGACAAAAGGAGTGGCATTTTAACTAATGTAATAACAATATATTGGTATTCTTGGTAATTACAATATAAAACAGCCAGTTGTCTAATAACCAGTATCTAAACTAGTTGTCTGAATTTGMTTTCCTCAGAGTTAATAGTAACATATATGGTATGATTAACCTATTCCTCAAGTAACTACCTTAAAGATATTCACTGAATTGCATAATTCGAAAAAGGTTTATTTCTCTTTACTCCCTGTCAGGAGGGAACCCAGGTGACTAAGTCATTCAAGTGAGTTGTGCACCACCAGAAATAGCTACATTTCTTGATTTTAATCTCCTTACTAAACATACACATAAATTAACTTAAAAGTATAAAAAATGCAAGGTTTTTGATAGGTACTGTGATGATATTTTAATGCTGATTTGACAGCATGAGCCCAGGTAACACTATTTCTCTGCCACCTGCTTTTAAATACTTTCCCATCTTTTACTAAATGAGACATTTGTTTACCACTAGCAGTGCAATGTGATTGACAGATTAATTTTTCTCTGATTAAAGAATCTTCTCTGTGTGTTATTAAATAACTTCTTATACAAAACTGTGAGATATATATATTTATATATAACCTGCTACATGAGAGCCTAATTCTCTGCAACTTTCCACCACATAAATTTTTTACGAAAACCCAGTATCTTCCACATCACTAACTGAATGAGGCCACTTTGCATTCACTTTTGCAGAAGCATAAGGATATATATGCAATACCAAGGCAAAGCTCTTTTCTTTTTTTTTTTTTTTTAAGAATAATTTCTCAATGCTGCTTCTGTAAGATTAAGGTGCCTTTTAGCACCAGATCTTCTCAGTGAGAAAATAAGGGCATTCCAAATGGTATAAAACTAAGTATAGTGTGCTTAACTCTTCACAATCTGTTTGTACAGTATAACATGGCAGATAGATACACATTTTTTTTTTTCTTTTCATCTGCTACAAGACCCTTGAGGAACCCTGAAACCTAAGCAATGTGAAGTGCTAAAGACACCCTGCCACAAGCTTCAGAAGTTTGACAGAAGCCTACAACAGCCGGCCTCCACTTTTCTACTTTTGCTTTGAAACTGCACACAATAAATCAYCTGCTATTTCCTTCACCTTAAAAATAGTTTATATTTTTGTATCACTCACTCATACCATCAGGCATGCTCTAACATACAAGTTTTCCACCTCCTTTCATTTGTAGACTGATACAAGTTTCCAAAGCAAGCCATGATCCCAGTACTGTGAAAATCTACACCTCTTGAAAATAAGCTTGTTTTTCTCAGTTGTTTGCAGACTCTGTGCAAGAAAACTGTGAGTGCCCATAGATGACAAGCTGAAAATCACTTTAATACTATATTAAAATACTATAATTGAATTAAATATAACATGTTCCAAAATATATTAAATTAATCATGAAATGGAATGACCTTGACATTATTTTATTAACATAAAAACTTACCTGGGCTTTTATAGATAATCTTTGTTCTAAAACCAGTTTTTCCRAGGATAGGAATTATTACAAAATGAACACTGAGGTTTGCCACTTAAGAAGAGATAAAACAGGTTTTTTTTTTTTCACATTAAACCTAAAATGCCCAATTGTAAAACAATTTGCTAGCCTTTGGTGCTATTCTAACTTACCTAGCTTTAAAATTATTTATATTTTAAATATACAGAACGAAATCTAAATCTACAAAACACCATAGCATTCTCATGTTAAAATACACCGACTCTCATAACACAAATGTTTATGCATGTGCATATTTGTAAATAATGTAAATATAAAACTTAAAATATGTTATGTAACATAGAATTCAATTAATGGTGCAATAATAGAAGAGTAAATTAATTCCTGGCTCTTTCTCTCCTTCAAGTCAGACTGATCTAGAGCAATCAGATCAAAATTTATAAAAAATCTGTCAGATTTTGTCCATTTGCATGTTCAGTATAAGCATCACAAATGTTCAAGTCTCTCCAAATCTAACATACATTCCTTCTTGAAGTGATATCCTCCAAATGTAGACTTTCTCATCTAACAACAGCATTAACACAAGGTGAATCATTTGTGTCAAGACCCCCATGGTATACAAACACCTGCTGAATTGTATTTCTATGACTGCAAATGACAAGATGCCTTTTCAAGTTTTATGAAAAAATAAATATGAGTACAACAGCTGTACACACAGGAAATCTCAATCTGTGTATGTGTCAGAATATATGAAATGCTTTACAAAAAAAAAAAAAAAAAAAAAAAACTTGGTTTAAATCTTATTTTTGAGATTCTGTGTGGACATGTACAATAGAAAAGGTGTTAAGATTTTCAGTCAGTCTAAAATCAAATTTAATCAAATGGGGGTGGGTAAAGTGATATATAAACTGATTATAGAGCATGTAACTCAACAGTATCAGGCATCAGATTTTAATTTCCCATTTCCCATACACATGATACATAAAAATAAATCAGCAAACAAAAGAGGTAYGAGCATTCAATATGACAAAATAAAAAGTATTTTTGATGTTTGCATCTGGATAATAGAAATTTCCTTGTGAGGTCAACCAACACACGTATTTTCAAAATGCCACTTCATGTACACTCTGGGAAAACTACAAGGATGGCAGTTCATAACTTGTGGCCAGAATTTCACTGTGCTTTTCTGCAAGCAGTACTATCTCGGTTCTTCAGGAGGCCAACTACAAATCAGGCTGTTCCACATGCAAGAATCAGTATTCTTGCATACTGATTTTTGCATGTGGATACTGACAACTGTGCAAATATAAGAGGATCTTGTTCTTTCCAGCTTCTCTTATATCATTTTCCCTCTTAATATAATACACAAGAGTGTATCTTTTCAGTTCATTTTTCCCTGACACTCTTCTACATGCTCTGGCCTCATCTGCCACAAAATGCCATATTGCTTTTGAACGTGCTTGTTGAAATGCTGTGGCAGTTCTTGTCAAAACTGATGCTGTGAACTTTCACAATGGGGACACAGGGTCAGAAGAGTTCCATATAATCACAGCATCATGGGGTATGTTACACTGAAATGAGTCAGTGGTCAATTAAATTCTATAATCTTACTTGCGAGGTTCATTACAGGATTATATGAATAATGAATTATTAAAATCCAGATAAATTAAAACAAAAGCAACCAGAACACACCTTGATGACTGGCTATTGCCTTCTGACAATATTTATCTGAAGTGATTTGTTCTGTCATATTTGATGTAAATCATCAGAAATATAGAACTACTCGTTTGCAGAGTACAAATTACTAACATGTCTATAATACATGTGTATTATTAATTAGCACTTTTTTCAACTCATTTTCATTTTAATGAGTTTTATTGCTCTGTCTACATTAGCAAGTAGTGCAGTGTGAATGTTGAGATTTTATTTTGCGCTAGCTCTAGTGTCCCTTAGTGCTGGAGTGTGCTAAGTGCATGCTTGGAGTGCGTCTTACAGCTCAGTTTCCAGTTTGCACTCTCCAATATCTGTCTTCAATATTAATTCACGTAAAGAAAGTGAGCATTCATTTTTTTTCTCCCCAAAGGATATTTGCAGGGATTCCACACAGTAAAGTGAACTTCCAGCAAATGCAGATGAATTTTTGAGATATTAGTAAGTACTCTTCATATCTATTTTGAAAGGAATAATACATTACACTGTACTTACTGAGTACATATTCATTTTGGTGCATTTATAATGCATGTAAACCTACTCTGGCTATAGGGAAAAGAAGAAATGCCCTACTTCTATTTCTGGGAGAAGTCCTAGGTATTTTTAAATAATAATTTTCCTAGAATCAGATCAAATTGGATCAGAAATATCATGCAGGAACTAAAAGCAATGCAATTCATTTCCAGCTTTGAGATATTTGGTCTCTACTTGGAAACTTTAACCTATAGTTCAAAAATAAGTCTTTCTACATAAGGCATAAGAAAGAAAAAATAAAAATTAAAACTTGCCAGTCTGGAAAGCAGTTGCAAAGAGACAATGATATTCTGAATTGCTAGCTATAGTTCAGTGCTATCTGAATTTTAATTCCTACAAGATAGAATGCTGAGACTTGCTATAATATGCCTGCCTTATCGGAACATATAAAAACAGTGCTACCAGGGATCACAATTACACATCCCCTATGAACACCCGAGAAACTAGGCTGCAAGATTTTATGCATTCTTGTTTTCTTTTTGACTTTGTATTCATGCTTCATGATACAACTCTCTACCACAGGCACAGGTACAGTAATGTATGGTAATTAAAATTTTATCTAGAGAGAGATGAAAGAGGACRGTTTTAAAACCCAAAAATAACTGAACTGACAGTACAATAAATGCAACATCATGGTGCTTAGTATTGTAACTATGTGGTGGAAAGAACTTATCTGATAAATCCACTTTCCTTGCTCAGAATAATTTAATGATTTTTTGACAGGTTAACTTTAATTGCAAGCTTTATATTGGACTAATTATTATTTGAAACACCATTCTGACCTTATGTCAAGCCATTCATAAAATTGGCATAAAAGTACAAAACATTAATAAGATTCCTTATACGTGTTCCACCTAATTTTACAGGAGTTCAGTCATGCATTTACGCCAGATTCAGGTCAAATTTGCACGAGTGAATATTCTGATGCTGTATAGATTCATTTTTAATGATCATGGAAGAGATCATTATGGATAGAATACGATCCAATTATCAAACATAGATATGATAAAGATCATTATAAATATGATAAAGATCGTTATAGATCTAGATATGATATAGATCACTCATTACAGATATGATATCAGAGAATCTGTACTAATGTCTGGGGTTATTCCTCCACAGCTGTGACTATAATGCTATAAGCACTGAGCTGCAAAAAGAAAAAAAAAGGAAAAAAAAAAGAAAAAAAGGAAAAAAAAAAGAAAAATGTAGAAAGGGATTTGGAGGGGAAGGAATGATTCTTTTTCTTACAAATTCAGAGAAAACATGAATCAAAGTTATATCTTCCATGGACTGTAGGCCTTTAAATTTATAGTATGGAGTGCAGTGGAAAAGTCTACCAGTTAATTTTGTAAAGACMTTTTAGGAAGACAAATGCCAGATGGGATATTTATAAAACTTTAGATCTCTAATTTAGGTTTCTAAATATGGAAAGCAGTTTATGTCAAGAATAACTGGTAGGTGCCTCCAGAGGATGAAAGGGGACACATATATATATTAATTTTTATATGAGATGACACACTTTCATCCATAACGATAAACAACTCATATTTCTCAACTTCAGGATTCCAAGYGTTTTTAAGTTTGATCCAAAACCACTGTTCAGCCTTGTATGGCTACTTTGCAAAAAATGCCATAAAAACAATTTTCAGTGTATTAACCAGTTGTAACTGAAAATTAGGTATTTATTAGGTATTTATAGAGACTTGCAGAGGACTCTAAGGATCTGCAGACCTCCATCCCGTTAACCAAGTCACAAACAAAATGTTAAACAAGCCTGGTCCCAGTACCACTCAAACCTTATCTTTCTTCAAACCAGCCTGGACGCCACCCTGTGCCACATGCTSTAGGTGTGCCTGCTTGAGCAGGAAGGTTGGACTAGATGATCTSTAGAGGTCCCTTCCAACCTTAAATATTCTGTGATTCTGTGATTATCTCACTAATTTGGCAGAGACACTGATAGCACCAACAGGCCTTTATGGTCCTGACTAGTGAACTGAGGTGTCTACACACAATCCCTGTTGAATCGYCCAGGAGCTCCATTCAGCTCAGGTCTGGGACTCAGCTCCCTGCACGCATCTGTGCCTGTCCCAGTTCCACGGTAAGTACGCCTTGCCACGGGCTTGGTTTCTCCTGCTCACAGAAAAGGTGCTGTTGTCTTTTCCTTTCTCTCTATCACAGAAGGTACAGTTTATAAATTCTGTATAATACATCTGGAGCTGGTGAAAATGATGTGGCAAAATGTCTCGGGATAACTACAAAAAGGGCAAATTGACATTTAAAAATACTCAGTATATACCTATATAATCTGTCTTCAGCTATAATAATCTGTCTTCATATTAAAAAGGTAAGGTAATGTGAAAACACAGAAAAGATCAAGAAAGAATTCAGGTTATCAAAATCTGAAGTAATTTAAACTCATTATCTATATGTTTTACACAGAAGCATTTGTCAACTACCAAAAAGAAAAAAAAAAAAAAAAAAGCAAGAAATGGTACTTGAGTTAATGTTTTGGGACTGTAATAGCTTTCAAAATGCATGCAAATGTCAATGAATACTCATTCAGAAGTCGTTGCATTTTAAACATCTCTTTATAATCTCTTTAAATAAATCAATGCAATTTCAAAATGAAAGTTCCTAGTATTCTCACTGTGACTTGGAATCATTTATATCATACTGAATATCATTTATATCATACATTGCAGGAAATAAAAAAAAAAGAGTAGTCTATATTATGTGCTGGAGAACATACCAATTACCATCTTCACATGATTAGTATTATAGGAAACTCTGTAGGAAGAGGAATGTTTGGATAGCACAGCTAGAGAGAAGTATTTGAAAACACTCATTCTTTAAGTATTCTCTTTATAGGAACTTTGGGAAAATTGGCAGCACCTTTTATCTATCACTTTACAATCTTTGTTGAAGACAAGAAAGATGGAAATAGACGGTTTCAAGAGCATCTCAGACAACCAATATGGAAAGTTGCTGTTCAGTTTCATTTAGATTACTACCAGATTTATTAACTTAAAAAGAGCCYAGGATGGCAACTGACCATGGTCTGTATACATGAGGATAAAAGCAGTTCCAGCACTCTCCCTTTGTCTTGGATCCATCGAGGGGGATTGATTTTTTTTTTTTTTTTTCCCTTAATTTGGTGATTAAGTATTTGACAGTCTAATACAGGTCATGTGAAAGACAGCAAACGACTCATGATATGGTCTTTTTTTCTATGATCCCTTTGCAGTCATAACCTCCTCACATATAAACGACAGTGTTTTCAAATATAAAATATAGATTATAGAAATGTAAACAGATAAAATAATCATATACAGAATTCTTATCAAAACAAAATTCTTGCAATAAATAACAAATACTTGCAAAGTGAAATAGCACCACAAAATGAAAAGGAGAGCTAGGCATGCAAATGCATGTGTCTATATTAAAATGATTACAGAAAACATACAAATAAGCTTTGAAATCAGCAAGGAACTGAATAATAAATTATAATATATACCCAATGTAAAAGATGCCAGGATTAATTGTGGGGTTTAGTCTGTGTTTAAGAAGTCCGATTTTTAAGTGTCCATAGAGAGGTATCTTTTAGGAATGTTCCATGTCTAAGCCACCTTTATAGTCAGTAGGGAGCTGGTTAATCCAGTCAGTATCTAAAAATAGCTTGCAAATTACTTATGGGAAGGATACTGAGGTGTTTTTTTTTTTTCTCTCCTCTTGTGAGGGGAAGCAGAGGAGGGGGAATGATAAACAAATATGCTTAAGATGCCTACTTGAATAAGCATTACCAAAAAACTTATTTTCATATGATAACAGCATTTTGATATATATTTAAATCTATACATGGATCAGAAGGCCTATGATGATCTCTTCTACTCCCATCATTGTATTCCACCATGAAAGCATGATCTTAGCTATAAAATTACAACAGTAAACATGGTAATGTTTACTCATGAGAATCTTCAGCCTGTACAAAGAAAGCCAAGGATCCTTTCACAGTGTCTAACTGGCAATTATTAGAACCCACTTAGAATAACTTCTAATAAATTTGTACAATTTGATAAAGTACAAAGTACAATTTGATAAATTACTTCTTCCATTAGTAGAACCAAGAAGAGAAAGAACTGTTTAATGAAATTCTTTAGAAAGTGAATCTAATTTCATTCTGAATGGAAGAAACAAGACAAAGGCAAAAAAACGGATATTTTAGAGTTCACCAAATGGAACCCCCAGAAAAGACTTTCATATTGAAAATACTGAATTAGTCATTTTTTTCTATGCTTTAAGACTTAATGAATTTAAATTCATCCTAATCTTGTGAAAACTTTTGATTTCATAGAATAATAATAACAAATTTCTTTGATCATGTTCACCTGAATAGATTCATATATACATATATATATTAGACACTATGTGTGTGTATATATATATATATATCATCATGCAAGTGAAACATGGCCTTAATGAGAATAGATTACATAGATATTGAACATATTAGAAGCAGAAGACATTTTCTTTTCATGGGGGAAAAAAGGAATCAACTAAATGTTGTTGTGTTATTAAACAGGGTATCATAACTCATGTGCATGAGTATGCTGTATTGAAATTTCAAATGGACCTGAATTTTGTTTTTATTGACTTCTTAGTTCTCAATTTTAACATTTTAACTTTCTTTTAGCATAGTTTTTCTATTCATGTTAACCAGTTTAGATTAACCTGGGATTAGACATAATTTACTGCTATTAAAAGGACTTCTGAATCTCTTTACATATTTCATATAGTTTGGCACACATTCATTTAATGATTTATGTCTTTTGTTTGTCTACTTTCACTTTTGTTTTACATTTTTACTGGAGCAGGTGAAGTTTCTCTAGTTAGTTATTGAAAAGAAATTATAAGAGCTTCTTCTCATTATTGGTTTATTTTGCTCAAATGACAAGATACGGCCTGAGGCAAAGAAATTATTTTCAGAATTTGAGTCTGTTTATGTGCAAGGATAATTGACCGAATGTGTAGTTTCAGAACATTATTTTCACTGACATAATTTTAATATTTTCAAGTACTTACGATAGGAAATGAATTGAATGAATTAAATTTCAATTCAGGATTCTGCTAAATTAATTTCAACATACAAATCATTTATCTAAATGTATCTAATTTAAATTCACCTTCTATATTCTACTTTTCCCCAGCTCTTGAACAGCATAAGCAAATAAAGTGTTTCTAACTCAGAACTGAAAACTATAACCAAACCTTTAGCAGTAACAAAATTGTACAAATGCAAATGGAGTCTATCAATAAATGTATGGCACGTATCAATACTGAGAAGCATATTGCACAATCTGTTTTCTCAATCTGCAATGTTTATCTTGAGATCCATTTAAAGAATATTGCACAAGTGCTGAATATATAGACTAAATACAAAGGATGATAAATACAAATAAAAATAGTAGAACTACCTATTTAAAAATACATTCATCTTTAAATAATTGTTTCTTTTATTTTTACATTGCTTGATAGAATTTGATGCAAGTCTTAATTCAGAACTGAAAACTTCAAGAAACTTGGTGAAAGCCATCAGGTCTATGGAGAACAACTCTGTACAGTACTAATATTCCTGGCACATCACAATCCAGGAATATTTTCTGAGGACACTGATGGATTATATCATAAAATATCCTCAGGCACCACAAAAAGAAATGAGGTTTGAGAATTCTAGCCAATATTCTGAAGGAAAAAAAAAAATACATATACGGGTAGAAACATCTACTGGGAAAGAGCAAGGGTGGACAAAGCTTTGATCAGGAAACATAGGCACTATAATGCTTATTTTGCTGTAGTATCTATTTTGAAATATGAAGATTGTGTCTATATTTTTAGCTGCTATGAGTTTTGGACATGTACAGCAGACTGGAAGTCATAATTAAACTTAATGTTAAAATTCCTTTTATGTTTTTTGGATTTTTAAACACCTTGTCCACTGGTTAAAAGTAAAATATTGCTTCGTTGTGGTTAAAATATATATATATATATTTATATATATATATATATGGGAAAATGAAAACATTTTTGGCTCCATTTTTAAGAGCAAAATAATTCACTGACTGTTCTTACTAGAAGAATCTTTTACTTCACACATCTTTTTGTATACAAAAGAGTTTTAAAACACCATCCGTAAGTAAAAACTTCCAACTCATCAAACTTTTGTTGGCAGCAGTGACGTGGGAATATTCACAATAATTCCTCTGATAGCAGTGTAGAAGTCACTGCTATAAATGAAATTAGACATTCTCTCTTCCTCACTTTAACATATCTCCACCCTAATTTTAAGGAAGGACATAAGACTTTTCTTATGGGAAACTTTTTTCCTTTTTCCTGTTTTTCCTCCTTTGGTGGATTAGGTTTCCAACAGTGCTCAAATTACAGTTTCACTGACTCTCACTCATATACTTTCCCCACCGAGCTCAGGCAAATATATTAACAATGTTAACTACTGTCTCAGTCTTTCTGAAGAAGTTTCCTTAAACATAGTCACTGAAACTTTAGCCCTCAGTCAATCACAATATGTTTTAGTTTCTTAAAATATTGCAAATTTCAGAACAAAGCTTTTCTGCATAAAATATACTCTCTGTGCTAAACCCATTTCCTTCAAGACTTCTCATAGTTACTAAACAATGAATGAAATTACTATAATTCTTGGTCTTCACTCACCATTGTTATTGCTCTGAAACAATTTCCTATGTAACAAATCTAGTTAAAACTTGAATCTTCCATAGATTTCATTTTAAGATCTGCTTATACTCAGATTTATGCAATTTACCCAGACTGTCAGATTCTAAAATGACAGAACTGTTTTATTATTTCACTAACGAGATACTGAAAATAGAAATGAAAGTTTCTTGTTCCATATTTCAGTTCACACAAAAGACTAGCCTTTTCTATTTTTGTATTTGTAAGTTTAGCATCATCCACTGCACGTATAAAAAGGGCAAAATAGCAGCTGCAAACAACTGTAATAGTAACCTTGATATTAGCTGTTTTAAAAGTATATTAAAATACAAATTTCTCAGGTGTTTCTATGAGATTAATAGGAAAAAAAGAGCAGTTAAAGGCAGCAAATATATCCCTTGTTACTAGAATGATTTATAATTAGCTTTACTAAATCATCACTTTTCCCAAGTCTTTTAAAGTTTCATAATATGCATTATGAAATTTCACTCATTTTAGTGTGTTTATTTCTCACTTCCTTCAGTATTCAGTGCATTTACCACTCCATCTTTTTCCTTTATTTCAGTAGTTGCAAAGTATCTGGCATTTTATTTCGATCTGATAAGTGGCTGAAAAATGGTTATCTTTCAGGAAGTTAATTCCAGCCCTAAACTACAGCTTGATTAATCCAAACAGACAATTATCATTTGGTATATGACGTATATAGCCAACACAAAGCAGACACACTCAGTATGTGATGCATTTCCAGTGCAGTTCCTAAATCCAGTTCCATGTGACAATGATAGATGTTTCCAGTCTGGCTCATCTTGAAAATACTACTAGAACTGCAATTCTTTGTAAAACCAAGGGGARTGACCAATGTGGCCATGTTTCAAAGCAGTCCAAATGAATGCATTGTAGGCTTGCACTTCATAGGACCACAGAATCACAGAATGGTTGAGGTTGGAAGGGACCTCTAGAGATCATCTAGTCCGACCCCCGTTCTCAAGCAGGGGCACCCAGAGCACAGGGTGGCATCCAGGCGGGTTTAGAAGATCTCCAAAGGAGGAGACTCCACAACCTCTCTGGACAGCCTGTTCCAGGGCTCTGTCACCCTCATAGGAAAGTTCTTCC
This sequence comes from Nothoprocta perdicaria, assembly GCF_003342845.1. Lineage (NCBI taxonomy): Eukaryota > Metazoa > Chordata > Aves > Tinamiformes > Tinamidae > Nothoprocta > Nothoprocta perdicaria. The sequence continues at coordinate 1,809,864 of NW_020454494.1, forward strand.
TCACATGCAGATGGAACTTGCTGTATTCCAACTTATATCCATTGCCCCTGCCCTATCAGAGGCCACCACCGAGAAGAGTGTGGCCCCATCCTTCCTACATTCTCCCCTCGGGTCCTTATACACATTGATCAGATCTTCTCCAGGCTAAACAGGCCCGGCTCACTTTTAGTCTTTCCTCAAAAGATAGATGCTCCAGTCCTTTAGTTATCTTTGTCACTCTCTGCTGGACCCTCTCTAGAAGCTCCACATTCCTCTTGTACTGGGGAGCCCAGAACAGCACACAATACTCAAAGTGTGGCCTCACCAGAGCTGAGGAGAGGGGAAGGATCCTCTCCCTTGAACTGCTGGCAACACTCCTCCTGATGCAGGCCAGGATCCCATTGGCCTTCTTGGATACAAGGGCCCACTGCTGCCTCGTGGTTTACTTGGTGTCAACCAGGACTCCTAAATCCCTCTCTACGGGGCTGCTTTCCAGCAGGTCAACCCCTAATCTGTATTTGTGCCTCGGGTTATTCCTCCCCAGGTGCAGGACCCTGCACTTGTCCTTGTCTTTGTCCTTGCTTATAAACAGTGAGAAGCTCCATACTGAAGGGTTTTGAAATAACAAAACATAGAGGCTACTGTCGATGTAAACCATCTGGTTAAATAGTCACAGTCTCATAAATGTATGTTCTTGAATTTGGCTTCCTGAAAATATGTATGAAAAGTAAGAAACTAGGCTTTATCTATAAATACTGGACTATATTATGTGAAAATAGACAGGACAAAAAGTCTTAAAGAAAACACCAATGAYATAAACTGCGCAAAATGATCACACATGATTTAGTAAATGTACTTGGCAACAACAACAAAAAGGAAAACCCTAAGTAGAAGTTTGTAAGTGATCTTGCCGCCATACACAGTACTGTTAAGATTACTACTAGAATAGTGTGGCAAGTTATGCATAAACTTCAGAAAATACTTGAGAGAACTTAAAATGGAGATTCAAAAATGATCAAACAGCTGGGAGAAAAAGCTTAAGACAAGAGGTACTCTGTGCTAACAAGAGTCTTTTACAAAGAAAATACTGGTACAGAACAGAAAGTTTTATTAGAAATGCAAGCAGAAGTGAAACAAAATCTAATCACTGGATGCCAAAATTAAACAAATCTCATCTTGAAGTAAAAAGCTATTTGTAAACAGCACATGGTATTGATTACTACAGTAGTATCCAAAAGGAACTCATATACCACTCTTGAATTAAGGGCCTTTAAAATAAGATCATATTAAGAACAAATATTTCATTTCTTTCCAAAAAGAAAAAAAAAAAAAAATCTTTAGTTTGTACAGGTAAACCAGAGTAGTCTGAAACATAACTGAAAAGCCATACTTTCTATTCAGAAAAGGAAGTAGAGAGTAAAAACAAAGAAAAACATAGTATACTTAAAGAAGATAACTCAACCAGTCAGATTAGCCTTCTTTCCTTAAAAGTAGTACGATGAGATTTCAGATTTCAGGCATAGCAGAAGTAATAGATGTCTGTTGATTCTACAGCAGCCTTCCAATGCAGAGAGCATTGGAGAGCAGATACTCTGATGTTTTGTGAAAGAGGTATGATTCCATTTCTGTGCCACAGCTTCTTTAAACAAACAAACCCTAAACAAATCTGAAGCATAGTGCTCTGTTCTGCAGGATTCTATAGCAGCTCATGGAAGCTGATGTGAAAATAAAAAAAAAAAAGGTAAAGGGTATTTGGAGCTTTCTTAAAAAAAAAAAAAAAAAAAAAAAAAAAAAAAAAAAAAAAAAAAAGAACCAAAAACAAACTACTGTTTGTAGTAGTACAAGTTTGTGTACAAGTAGTAGTTTGTGTAGTACTGTGAGCTACTTACTCGTGTAAGTGAGCTGAAATCCTTGGCCAGTATCAGATCCATTGGTATTAAATTCTATCCACAAATGGTTAGAAGTGCTATTAAGAACAACTCCCATCATCTCATCTTTAGTGAAGGCTCCCAGAGAACGAGAAGAACTGTCTTTTCCATCATACACCTAGGAGAAATAAAATCACAGTAAAAAAATGGACCTCAAGTTAAAGTCAATTAAAAAGTTGATTGTAGGGTACATACCACTTTAAAAATGACACAACAATTCTCCTGTTATTGCAGTCCAATGATATATATAATATTTTACTACCTTCAAGACATTTTTTAGATTTTTTTTTTTCCCCCGGTGAGCATGTCTGGAATTAATTAATTAATTATACCTGACTGTCTCACAACCTCCAGCTATTTTTCATGACCCAAAGACAATGTCATTTAAGCCGCAGGTGTCTCCTGTGAAATCGCCACAGAAAAGGGGCAGGAAGGGGCAAACCTTGTTCTACTCTGTTTTCTCCTGTCTGGAGAGATCAAAGACAGGACTAGCATATTAAAACCAATCTGTCACATTTTTGCAGTGATTGCATAATGCAGTGATCAATTCCAGTGACTGCAGTGACACATAGGGTGGTGATAAATGGGGCCGAGTCCAGTTGGAGGCCTGTGGCCAGTGGTGTCCCCCAGGGGTCAGTGCTGGGCCCAGTGCTGTTCAACCTGTTCATCAATGACCTGGACGAGAGCACGGAATGCACCCTGAGAAAGTTTGCAGATGACACCAAGCTGGGTGGAGTGGCCGACACTCCGGAGGGCTGTGCTGCCATCCAGAGGGACCTGGACAGGCTGGTGAGTTGGGCAGAGAGGAACCTCATGAGGTTCAATAAGGACAAGTGCAGGGTCCTGCACCTGGGGAGGAATAACCCCAGGCACCAGTACAGATTAGGGGTCGACCTGCTGGAAAGCAGCTCCACGGAGATGGACCTGGGAGTCTTGGTTGACACCAAGTTAGCCATGAGTGAGCAGTGTGCCCTCGTGGCCAAGAAGGCCAATGGGATCCTGGCCTGCATCAGGAGGAGTGTTGCCAGCAGGTCAAGGAAGCTGATTCTGCCCCTCTACTCAGCTCTGGTGAGGCTGCACCTGGAGTACTGTGTGCAGTTCTGGGCTCCCCAGTATACGAGGGACGTGGAGCTTCTCGAGAGGGTCCAGAGAAGGGCAACCAGGATGATTAAGGGAATGGAACATCTCTCATACGAAAGAGAGGCTGAGTGAACTGGGCCTGTTTTCTCTGGAGAAGAGAAGGCTCAGAGGGGAAATGATTAATATGTATAAGTTCAGGAAGGGAGAATGCAGGGAGGAAGGGGACAGGCTGTTTTCACTGGTGGCCAGCGATAGGACGAGGGGTAATGGCCACAAGCTGGAGCACAGGAAGTTCCGTCTCCAGGTGAGAAGGAACTTCTTTACTGTTAGGGTGCCAGAGCCCTGGAACAGGCTGCCCCGGGAGGTTGTGGAGTCTCCTTCTCTGGAGGTCTTCAAAACCYGCCTGGATGCCACCCTGTGTCACATGCTGTAGGTGTGCCTGCTGGAGCAGGAAGGTTGGACTAGATGATCTGTAGAGGTCCCTTCCAACCTTGAATATTCTGTGATTCTGTGATAACCAAGATTTCACTCAGATGGTTAAAACAGAAGGGTCAGGAATCTGCACTCTGAGTGACTTAGAAAGTTTCAAAACAATCAAAGATGATCCAGGTACTCAATTTAGCCATCTGCCTTGGATAATTCTGTTCATATTTCTTTACTAGGTCGTGATTTCTTTCCCTTAAGTCCAAGCTTTGTCACAACTGCTAGAACCTTTGCCCTAACATGCAGGAATCTTCAAGTGCTCTCTTTGAAATTACTAGTCTTGATCATTACTGATACACATAATCTTACTGATATCAAAAATTTCTGAAAACTGTAGTTTCTTGTGTACCACTTAACTGTAATGTGCAGCTGAATTTTGCAACTACTACTCCAACAGTTGTAAACCTAGTGGAATATATACATTTGGAATTAGTTTTATGTTTTAAAAAACAAGTATACAAATAAAAAGAAAAAAAAAAAAGACTGTTTTAAAATGTTTCTCCCCAAGAACTAGAAACATTTAGTGACTCGTAAACTTTTATTCTTCAGCTACAGACAGGTGAATGCATAGGTAATTACCTATGCACCAATTGAAGGGATAAACTGCTTTGCTGTAAAGCTCTAAATATCTTGCTTTATACTGTAACTCAAGTAAAATATTTTGAGAGCATTTTCTTTTAATATAAAGAACAATAATATCCTGAGCTGCACAAAGCTGTTCTAATCTAACAACCTGTTCTAATCCTCTCTGTTCTGTAGCTTTGTCATGTAGCCTTCCCAACACAGGTCCTAGATGACATCTAAGATTAACAGCAACGTTGGGATAACAACCATTACCACAAAGAGAAAATGAAATGCTAGATTTTCAAGCGAGGCAAACCTAAATAAAAGGAAAAGTAAGATTAGGAGTAGGAAATGGTGCGACAAAGCTGTGTACTTTTGTAAAGAGTCTTAACTCCCCAATTTTGAAGGCTGTAGATCTCGTTCCAGTACCTAGAGGTTTCTTTCTTTTCCACATGCTCAGATTTTCTTCATATCAAGTAAGAAAAGGTGAAAAGAAAGAGAGTAGATGGTATATTCTGCCTGAAATACGATATAATCAGAGTAAGTAGCCACAGTTCAGACATATTTCTGAATCACATTGGGGAATTAAAAAAAAAAAAAAAATAGACTGTTCCTGGAAAATGAAAGGATTCTCCATGCTGAGAAATGATGCACTGTAGTTCATAAGGTATTTCTTCTTTTCCTAATTAATATCAAAAATGCAAATTTCTTCCAAAAAATGCAAAAATAAAATCAGTAGAGACCTAAGGAATCTCAGAGGAAGACACATTTGCAACCCTGTTTGAAGGAACAGCTATTACTCCAAATGTGCACAAGCAACATTGACAGGTAGTCCTCAAGATGATATAGTATTAGCATATTCTTGAAATAGGAGTACTGGGAGAGAACTGTAGAACATCCAAAACTAAAACTAAACTATTTTGCCTCTTTATGAAGACTTTGTAGTAGCAGTTTCTTGAGTGTTTTGTATAGTGGGGCACAGTGAAATTATGGAAAGGGCGGTGATTTCAGAGCACTTCTTGTAGAAGCAGAATGTGAACTTGGACAACAGAAGGCTGAGCAGGGATATGGCTGAGGTTTACAAAATCATGAAGGCATTAGAGAAAGTGAGTGCAAAACTATTCATCATACCCAGCATTATTAGAGCGAAGTATACACTGACAAAATTTTTATGATATGGATTATAATGACAGAAATGAAAGTGCTACTTGACACAGCAGGATGAACATCCAGGCTTTGCAGTCACAGGGGAGGCAGATAGTGTCAGCTGATTTAAAGGTCTAACAAATTCAAGGGCAACAGGTCCATAATACATAATAACGAGAAGAGACAGCAAAGCGTTGTTTAGTTGTGAGTTCTCAGGTAGCAAAAGGAGTATGGACTTCCCTGGCTTGTGTATTTTCCCAAATAACACTTCCTATTACCATTAGCTGAAACAAAGCACTTAAAAAGACCACTTGATCTGACCCAATAAGGTATTTCTTATGTACCTGAGATAACTGACATCCTTTTGAGAAACAAAGATTCTTTTTCTAGCTATCTCCCTATGATAAGTTCTTGGAGTGTTCTCTGTTTTCAGCTAGCATATTTTAAACTAACACAAAACATTATTGCTAGTGGCAGTCAAACAGTAGCTCCTCATGTTGCATGGCAAGATTAGAAAAAAGCACTTCAGTCAGTTTGGATATGTTCCATAACAGCTAAAAAAAAAATCTAAGTATCTTAGTTACAACTAAAATAAACAAAGGTAGGACATATCATCAACATTAACATTCAGGTATCCATGTTGTTTAACCTTGAGCATATTTTAAGTTAATATTTGGCCTAGGCCAATCGGCAGTCTTCCAGGTGGTATCTGGGTAAGATGCGGGGTCTTGCACAGGCCAAGACCTGATTCCAACAGGGCCATCCTGTTTCAAGAGTGGGGAGAGAACAGAATACATTTTTATAAATACAAATTTTGGAGAGGCTGTAGGGGAAGAGTTTAATTGTATAAATTCAAGCTGTGCTGTGTCACTGGCCTTCAGAATCAGATAACAGACCTTGTGGAACAGACACAGTCATAGTTTTGACTCTGTTTCCTTAGGAACCTGAAGGCTTATGTGACAATTTTTAAGTGTAGATGTTTACTGATCTGTAAAAGAAGAAAGTATCTAACAGATTGCTTGGAACAGCTTTCTCTCAAGAAAATCTTTCTCACATCTCCAGGGAATACCTCTAAGTATACTTGACATCCACATAAAAGGTTCCAAATGATAATTTAGTTTCTGGAATGTTCACATTTTTTAAGGATTTCCTCTTCAGATAGTCTGTTAAATTATTTATATTTATAAATTTAGTAAGGGCAAAGCTATTGGGAGACGCATGTACAGTATCTGAGCAGCTCAGCGAGCAATTAAATTCTTCCCTGACTATTATGTCTATTCATATTGAAAATAATTTGGAGGATTTGCACAGTTAAGCCTTGGAAAACAGGAGCAATGGACAATATTGACCATATGGTTTTCCCACTTACTCAATTCTCTTTGCTCTTGCTAGAAGCCAAAACATGAGCCAAATTCTTGGGGCTACCCATGAAGAGGAATTAATTAGCAAAGATTTTGTAGGTAAAGGTGGAGAAAATGCTGCTCTTGTGGCTGTAACATTCTAACAGTGTTGGAGACTGCTAAGGTTTTGCTTATTTCATGGTCAAATCAGTGTGTACTTATTAAAACAGAGCAAGTTCTTCAGTGCAGATAGAAATGCCTAAATTAGTAAAGCCAGTGCTTACAGGGAAGCTCCCTTTTCCTTCTCTTCTTCTTTTCATTTTTTTTTTTTTTAAAAATACCCTCACCTTCCTTTTATCTCTCAGTGCATTGTGCTTCACAGGAAGTATTTAAGTTCAAATTGTAACAGTCCTCTTTGAAAGACACGTAAGCTACCATTCAAAATGGAATAATGAATAAAAGTATGGCAAGCAATATTTCCTTCATAATAATAATATATTTGAAATGGAAATGGAAAGCATTCAGTGCAAATAAAACCAACAAAATCAAGACAGAAATATAGATAGAAACTTCTGAAAGACTAAAATGGGGTGTTACGATGTTTCCAGATAGCAATTGCTATCTGAATTCTGACTTATTTGATGATTTGAAGTAGTAATGAACATTGAAAAAAAATAGAGAAAAAAAAAATTATTGAGTACTTGAATATATGTTCAAGTCCTTAGATGAACTTCATGATTTTCTATACATAAATGAAGTGCTACATGTTCAAAAATCTCTCTATATTAAGAAAGTGTGTTCAAAGGTTACTTCCAAAGTAAGAGTAAAAGAAGGCAAATCATTTTCTGTAATTACATTTTGAGTCAATATTAAAATACTGTAGGTTAGCTGGCTGGCTTCTTTTCAAATGAACAAATTAGTTACTTTGAAACAAAATTGCCACTGCTACAAAAGGCAAAGTAAGAAACTAATAATGCTCCTAAAATTTGGCATGAGTAAAATATGGCATGAGTAATTATAAACCGTTCTTTTAAAAATAATTACAACCTTATAGTTATAGTATTACTGTGAAAAGAAAAATGTACAGACATCAGTAGCTCTCCACATCCTGGTTCACATTTTAGGTTTTCTTTCCAGACTGAGTGTAAATAGCAGAGAGGCACCGCACAACAAGCAGGGGACTCTGGCTGGTGCAGCCCATACAAGGGGGCTTAGCTCTGGAGTGCTTCCCGAGCACAAAGTGACCCCGGGTTTTACCATGTCTGGAGTCCCCCCCCGCACTGTGGGGTTGCTGCAGCCTGGAGGAACAGCCTCTAAGGGCCCCATCGCTGACAAGCGCAGGCAGAGCAGATATGACACTGCAGACCCACACCATGGACATCTGGTTCAGGATACGCTGAGGACATGGACAAGGCTGAGAGACCTGGGCCCGTTCAGCCTGGAGAAGAGAAGGCTGAGGGGGAATCTGATCAGTGTCTATAAATACCTCAAGAAAGAGGTGAGTGAGGAGGAGTGGGCCGGCCCCTTTCTGGGGTCGCCAGCAATAGGACTATAGGAAATGACTCCAAACTGAAGCACCAGAAGTTCTACAGAAACTTAAGAAAAAATTTCTTGACAGTTGAGGGTGGGAGAGTCCTGGGACAGGCTGCTAAGGGAGGTAGTGGAATTTCCTCTAGAGATCTTCCAAATCCACTTGGATGCAGCCCTGTGCCACGTGCTCTAGGTGACCCTGCGTGTGCAGGGGGTTGGACTAGATGTCTAAAGGTCCTTTCCAACCTAAAGGATTGTATGATTCTATGACTTATATATATACATATAATATAACACACAATTATATTATATAATATATAATATATAATTATATATTTTCAGTTATACTTCCAGGCTTGTTAAAATCTCTTAAAACTAATAAATTTTCATACTTAAAAAATGATCATCTCTCAAGTTTAGTACAACGAACAACATACTGAAAGACTCTCAGACACCTGTCTAGTGGCATTTGACAACAGTTTAATATTTCCATAAATACCACTGCACTCTTAATATCATATTACTCCTAATGTTATATTTTATTTGAATATGGTATGAATAAAAGTGATGCTAGAATTTAAATTCCATTTGAGAATGTGAAACAAAGTATTTGAGAAAGTGAAACAAAGTTAAAACAAACAAACAAACAAAAAGCTAAAATATGAGCTGTTAACACATATGAGTGCTGAAGACGGTAGGAACAGGAACAATTTTCTTTTTACCTTAACAGTATCTCCCTCATGCAGTTGAAAGCTCCTGGCTCTTAGATGGATTCCTTTCCCAGCCTCCGTTTCAATTTTATAGATACATTCATGGTTGTTGTCATAATTAGATGGGAAATTTGGAGACAGTAATGTTCCTTCATGTCCAGAGACAGTTGCTCCACATTCAGCTACAGAAAACATGCACATTAAAAAAAAAAAAAAAAAAAAAAAAAAAAGTGAATTATCGATTTCAGGGAAAAAAAAAAAGGTTATTTTCAGTAATACTTAAACTTAAGAAAACTCTAAAGCACTGCTGGCTACCTAGGAAAAGTAAGTATGTTTCTGTTGGACTTCAGATTCATTGTACAAACTTCTAGAAAAACCCAGCAAACCTTGATATCTCTGATATTTCCCTTTATATACTTGTTATATACCTTGTTTTATACTGAAGAAAACCTGGGTCCTTTTATCTAGTCCACTTTACCTCCATTTTATTCCTTGGTCCTCCAATCAGACTAACCTATCATGAAAGTCAGCTTGATTCCATAAAAACTGAAAATTTTGTTGAAATATAGTTATTGTGGTAGCATGGCAAATTAATGTAACATTGTTTCATTGCCTGCATTTAATCCTCTGCTCAATTTATTTACAAATAAATATTAGATTAAAGAAAATGCTGAGAGTAAAGAATCTTTAAATCAATCAATTCTTCCCCCTCCCCAACAAGAATAAAAAAAAAATAAGAATAYATTCAAGAATACATTGGCATCAGTCATGACTAAGTAGATAGTTCCCTTGAACTTAGAGATACTGTCAGTTGTAGAGATTTTTGCCATTGCTCTCTTGCAAAGAAAAGAAGAAAAGTGGTATATTACAGCCTGTGAGCGCAGTTTACTTAATGAATTAGGACTAACAATGTACAATATAAATTTGAGTATACAAAATGAAAACATCCAAAGGGATAGAAAAAAAAAAAGTTATCCTGCTGAAGCAAATATTTGAGATACTTAAAAAGGTGTTAAAAATATCGCATGATACATAAAATATTGATATTTGTCTACAATTACATAAAAACAATACAGATATGCTTGAATGGCATTTAGGTCTTATTGTTCTGCCTAAAGACAAAGTGCATTGAGTTGAATCCAGATTTTTACCTGAATATCTTTCATGGCTTGACATAAAAATAAACAATGAATAATAAAGAAATGCAAAATCCTGAAGAGCTTTTCTTTTAGTGTAGCAATGCTATTGATTTTAAAGTTTGTTCTTCGTTCTTTTTTTTTTCTTTTTTTTTTTTTCTTTCTCCCTGTATATGTTAAATAGATCAGAACTAGGACTCCAAAGACATTAAAATGAATATTCATGGAAAATGTGTATGTGTGTAGCTGGGAGAGGAGTAAAATTTTAAGTACACCTGATAATGGTTTATCAGATACATACATAAAGGACAACTTTGAAAATACATTCCATAGGGACATCAGAAAATCATGTAAATATCTTCAGAGAGAAACTGATGTTATATAGAAATAATCTAAAAATACTGAGTTTAAAACTCAGAGGCCTTTACAGGCATCATCGAAAGTTTTTCATGCTTTTGAAAAATCTAAAAGGCATCAACAGTTTTGGTACTTTAGATGTATCTCCTACAATTAATTCAAGAAAGAAATGAGGGGAAGGACCAGGGGATATTAAAAGTAATGTCAATTTCAATTAGCTTCCCCAAGTTTTTTTTTTTTTCCCCTGGAGGGAATTTTAAGTATGTTTTCCTTTTTTTTTTTTTTTTTTTTTTCCATGGAAATGCTGACCATTTCCATATCCATGGAAAGATTTCTTTCTATCCATACCATGAGATCACCATGAAGATCAGCTAAAATCTCATAGCAGAAGTCATGAACAGCAACGTGCAGAGCCTGTGCTAGGCAGTAGGAAGTGTTCAGGCACTGAAATGGCCTCTTGGTTCAAATATTTTACACCGCAGTACAGAAAACGTAATTTTTTTTTTCTTTTAAAATATCTGCAATAGATATTTTCTTCTCCTTGTCCCGCAGTAGAGTAGTAATTAACACATGAAGCTGTAGTATGTGACACCTAAATTCAATTCATTCCTCTGTCTCTGGTGAATTAAGAAAGGACCTTCTACAACTTCTGCTTCACATAAACGAATTAGAAAACTGGTTGGTCATAAAGTGAGCAAATGTGGACTAACTTCTTTAGTACAATGAATATGGCATTTCACAGGGGAAAGATGACCACTTCTTCAAGGAAGTTCATACATTAAATATTTGGGAAATAAAATTCTGAAGTAACTTACAAATCAACATTCATTGTTGCCACACACCTACTGGACAATTAGATTAGAAAAATACATTCATATTTCTGTTCCTTCTCATTGACTCTAGTAAGTCATTATTTTTTGTGCAAAAAACAAAAATAAAATCAAGATGCAACATAATTGGATTAGAAGTTTATTACTTCTAAGTTTATTACTTTATTAGTTTATTAGAAGTTTATTCACTCAAAGTACACAACATTTGCTTATTATTGAGTATGCTACCTATATCCAGAGGGAAAATATTTTAGGAGAAAATTTATGCTTTACTTTTACTATAGCATCTTAATAGTCTATTGTCACCTTGCTGAGGGCTGCAGTAAATGGGAAAAAAGCTACCTTATTGAATAGTTTTTTGTTTTTTTTTTTTTCCTTATACTGAATGCAATCTGTCTGGAATAGATGCTTGACAGCACTCTTTGTCCTTTTGTTTAAGAAATTCACTTAATTTTATTCATATAAATAGGTCTAGCTTTGTTTTCATTCTCTCAATTTAAATTGGATAAAGGCAAACTGTCTAAAGTAGATCTTTTGAAGATGATCAGACAATTCCTGAATATGAAAACAGATTCTATAAAACAAACACAACTCACAGATTCTTGAAATGCTTTGAAATACAGTTCATGTAAAACAAAACAAAACAAAAAAATAACAATAACTTTGTTTAGTGAAAAAGTTTGCTCTATTATTTTTCTTCTTGACATCTTGCTAAAATGCTTGACAGGATTTTAAGCAGATCTCCAAGAAAAGATGAAATAAAAGTCATATCTTAGCAGAGCACAAAGCTCTTTTACTGAATAGACAACACCTTTGTTGTATTTACAAAATGATGTAGGAGTTCATAAAACAGGAGAACAATCTGAATTCAGACTGATGATAGGTTCTGTTTATCTTCCTGTTGGGTAATATTGTTAACCAGTAGGATGGTAACGCGGCACTATCACCAGGGCAAAAGGGACCACAGATTAAGCTGGAATACAGTGCATTCTGTGTTTTCAYATAACAGCAAAATTGCCTGACAATGAGTCATAAAGATACCATCCCTACATTATTTATCTCTCCAAGATAAAAAAACTTTAAAACGTAGAAAGAAAGCAAAAGGTGGACCTCAGGCTCCTTCTGAATTCAGATGGTTAAGATAAAAAGTCTCATATACAAATACCCCTTCCTTTCATTTTGAAAACAAAATGAGAGTGTCCACTATTCACCATCTGAAAACCATTAGCGTTCAGGGTTTTTGTTTGTTTGTGTTTGGCTTTTTTTTTTTTTTTTTTTTAAATGAAACTGTGTCATGGCCACAAACTGAAGCATAAGAAGTTCCGTCTCCAGGTGAGGAGCAACTTCTTTACTGTTAGGGTAACAGAGCAGTGCAACAGGCTGCCCAGGGAGGTTGTGGAGTCTCCTACTCTGGAGGTCTTCCAAACCCACCTGGATGCCACCCTGTGCCACATGCTCTAGGTGTGCCTGCTTGAGCAGGAAGGTTGGACTAGATGATCTGTAGAGGTCCCTTCCAACCTTAAATATTCTGAAATATTCTGAAATATTCTGAAACATATAAAAACTGGAATCATTATACTGCTCTATATTTGAAGATTCAGCTACACTGGTTTTCAGATACTAATTTAAATAAATCTTTATTTTTATGTCAAACAATGGCAGAGAAGGATTCAAAAAAGGTAAACTTCCTGCAGTTGTGTTTCTAAACATGCAATTATATAAGACAAAGACACTGAAAGATACAACATGAAGAAACTTAAAATTTTTAAATTTCCATTAAATAGCTCCGAGTTATATGAAATTAAAATCTACTTAAAGATTTAATAATTTATATATTATGAAGTGAAAATCTACTTAAAATTAATTAATGTAAATATGACAGCAGTTAAATACAGTTTTCCCAAACTCAGAGAATCCTGAGTGCATATCTGACCTTCCTACTACCTGAAAATGCAGAGATTCAAATGCTAATGTTACTGAAGATTTCCTGCCCATGACCAACACACATCATTTAAATGAGAACTCTGCATAAAAGCTAGCTAAAAATGAATACTCATTTTCAGACTTGGTTTGACTTCTCAAAGGTAATCTCAGATTGAAATTTTATGCTACAGAGAATTTWAAAAAAAAAACAATGAATGTAAAATCTCAACGGTTCCAAGAAATCTTCAGTGGTTTTCAGGCAAACAAGGTTTTCACATTTCAATTGCCATGTAAATTAACTGTATGCTGCAACATGACAAAGCATATTGAATATAATAATTATTTTGCGCCAAATAGTAGTAAACTATTAAAAAGAAGCAACTTATTAGAAAGACAGCAATTTATTTTGTCGCTCTATCATTAAATATTCATGTACTACTCACTGTAACAACTGAACATGATAAATTAATGTTATTAACATGACTATCAATGAGCAATACCTCAGTGAAGATTATGGTCAGGTACAATATTAATGCACTATTGAAAATTAAGTACTATGAAAAATTAAATGAACAAGTAACATCATTTAAATYTGAAATGAAAATATTAAGCAGCTGATTTTTTCATCTTTAGGCTTAAATTTTGTTGCAGCTTGTTTTAGTAACACGTTATAGAGATGAAATGGCTAATGGAAGATGAAGTTATATGTAATTTAAAAACACACTATTTATAAGCTTATTACACTGATGCATAGTTCTTAGATACTGTGCAATGCTCATGTTAAAAGGCTACTTTGAAACAAATTAGTTGTTAGTGTACAGATAGTATTTTTCATGATATGTCCTAGACAAAATTGTTTTAAAAGATTTTTAAGGAGACAGGGTACAAGTAAAACAGACAAATAGACAGGAAAACATGCAAAGCATTAAAAAACAAACAAGCAGTATGGAAAACTAGGAAGGAAMATTTGAAGAACCATCTCAAACTTTCTCAAAAAGTTTGAGAAAACTCAAACTTTTTCTCCTACTTCCATGGGATGTCCCAATGCCTAAATGTGAGAAGAGGAAATAAAACTATATCATTATTTGACTCCTTTTTTTCTTTTTTTTTTCTTTATTTTTGTGAACAGGAAGAAACTTTCCACTCTAATAATATGGGAAGTTTSACAGCCACAGTATTGAGTAGAGTGTCAGTCAATCCAAATGCCTTTAGACTGACTCTAAATTCCATCTAAATTCCTTTCTTACCCCTCCTCTAAGCAGCCATCTAACCCTGGAAATGTCTGTACTCACGGAGTATCTTCTGTTTCATATCACATTTCTGCCTTTGCACATATCCCATTTCYCACAGGTATGAGACGCTATTTGCCACTAGAATCCACTAATTAAACTGAACATGTAACGGCTCCCAAGAAAACAAAGAATAATAACACCAACCCACAATCGTGGAGAATTTTTGCCTTCCTCCAGTGGCAAAACAGCTCAGAAGACTTATCTTAAAATCTATCAAGAAAGATGTTTATAGCACAAACATACAGAAAGAACTTCCAAGAGAAACAAATTCTAGGAGAGAGATCCAATTCATTTGGACTGTAATGGACTATAATTCTTTGGATAAACTGAATGGAAGCRGCACAGAATAACTATTTGCAATTGGGCAGATGGAAAATGTAATGAACTTCTGATGCAGTGCCACACAAAGAATAACTCAGGAACATCAGGGAACGAAAGAGGAAAACAAGAGCATTGTTTTCTGTTCCTAAACCTCAACTAGACAAAAGATAATCAAGGGAATCTTATCTATATTCCAATAGCTTGTTTTGCCACACATAAGCCATACCAGCAAACTCAAGAAAATTGTCTCCATTAATTCTGTGCATATTACACACATTTACAAAAATGTATGTTGCTATCTCAGTTCCCTTCAATCATCTGTTCCTCTCAATTATAACAAATTTTGAGGAGAAAAATAAAAAGAGAACACTCTGAATGAACATTTAGACATTTATGATTAAAGCACAGTTATGTAAGGATGATCAGCCAAAATTTCTCCTTCAAAAGACTGTCTATGTCATTCATACTGGGGGTGATATCAGACAGTGCTTTCTACAGAATACTTCTTGGAGCATTCTCCTTTAGTACCTGGTTAAGGTACTAACTAAAGGATAATTAAAGGATAGAATTTTCTGATGCAGTCACTGTCTCTACAAAGACAGGAAATACTACTTGGGTGTGAAAGACTGAATCAGATAGCAACTTCTAGCATATTTGATAGGGAGATTTGACAAATCATTGTTATTTGAGTCCTTTTGAATAAATTTTTATAGGAAACGAAATTTCTTTATGAATGAAAAAGCAGAGAGGGTTGTTTGTTTGTTTTACATGACTGAATACAGAATGAAATATTTTCTGTGAGATGATCAACAGTCCTAGTCTTTATATACAGTGGATAGATAAAAGTGAGGAAAAGGGGATTTCTCCTAAAACCACCTGATACCAATATAAAAAAAAACTTTTTTGAACAATTATGAATGGGGATCTTGCATATGGATTTAAGGAAAGATGTCTTCAAATCAGTTTACAAATGGATTCAAAATTGAACTTACAAAAAAAAAAAAGAGTGAGGTCTCAATTTGGTCTCTGCATAAATTACTGACTTATCATGTCAGTAATCCAACATATGATTGGATCCATAACTCTAAATTATGCATGCATAAAAAGACAGGTGATCAAATTAGTGGCTGGCATAGTAATTGGATACACTACTCTTATAATTTCATGGCTAATTCAATGCCCAGTACTTAATTAAATTAACTGTTGATACTTAGGCACCCTTTGCAAGCTTGCAATATGTCATTCATATCATGGGGATTAATCTATAAGAATTTTCAAGATAATGCTTATGAATTCCTCATTACAGTACCTCATATAAGAATGTCTTTCTAAAAGCTAAAAACAGCTAACGATTCTATAAGTATATAATAGCTGAACTAAAATGAGTGTTTGAATGGGAAAGAGAAAAGACTGTTAGAGAGGAAAAAAATATCCCCAGGACAATTAACTTACTGGAAATTCTATAGATCAAAGAAGGCACTACTTTTTATAGAAAATAGCATTTCCCTATTACTTAACGTTCTTCTGGCATGCATTCTGAATCCTCTTTAAAGAGAATTAAATTCATGTCTGCTAAAAAATATTGAGCATAAATGTGAACGAACAATTTCATATTGAATTTATGTACTGAAAATTGAAAGTCTTTGAGCCTTTAGTTTAGATGAATGTTGAATGCATGTAACTTCAAAATAAGATTTCCATGAAGAATAATTGTTCAAATTTTATGACATGAATGAAACTGAATAAATGAACAATATATTGGTCAAACATGAAAATGAAATAACAAGATGTTAATTTTGAATAAAATCTTCAACTCTGACTGTATATCTGATTGTTCTGACACAATTTTCAGTGTACAAAATTCATAATACTTACTTGATCTTTCCATGAATATGGAATATATAATTGTATTCACTAATTTGTTCCTAACAAATGCCTCAAACTAAGGATTTTGGGAACAGATATATAACTTCTCAAACAAATAATTCTACTTAAAAGTTATTGAAAAATATATTAGAATAAAACAAAGTTTTCAATAAATAAGACCTTTCCCCCCCNCCCTTAAGGAATGAATGTATACATAAGATTGGCAGCGGTTATAATTTTACGCATCTGTTGATACATTTTAAATTAATTCTTCAAGATTTAGAAAATGTAAGTAAGCAGTATTTTCATATTTTTCCACTGTGGTCACAACAGTTAGCATACATATTCATTAAGTGCATACTAAATATATTTCAATATTTATTCACTTCTTCCTAATGCAGTTTAAAGATTCTTTAATTTGTCACTTTTAACAAATAGAACTCAACTAAAGAGGCAGTAAAATATATTCATTTCTCCAGCAAACAATTGTATCTTACAGAAAGGTGGATCACTGCCATATCCCTAACATACTGCCTGCCAGATGGGATAAAACACTACACCGTCGTGTTTCTTTCAGCATTTGCCTTCATGTTCCTTACAGCATTTGCAATGCTTGGTTATGAAGACAGGTCTGGAGTTTCACTCTTGTCAGAGTGAAATCAAAAATCATACCAATTTTGCCCCCATTTTGTGTAACTTGGAGTTTGATATTCCAAAGACAGGTTCTGCATATGTGATACAAGCAGGTTTCTCCTTGAGATGACTTAGCGGGGCACAAGAAATTCACTATTAACAGTACCATTGAAAATGTCTTTTGGATGTCGTATCTTCATTTAACTGTGTGCTTAGAAAAATAAAAAGGAAGTATTATAAAGTTTGCATGCAATGCTGAACACGAAGACCAGTGCTCAAGAAAAGCCTTGAATAAAATAAAATAATAAATTCAATATTCTATAAAATTCAAATAAAACCCAAGTRTTCCCCACATGTATCTTCAAAATTGAAGCCTTTAAGGAAAAATCACTTCTTTGCAACTTCTTATGACTATTAACAATTATCAATCAAGGGGTTGTTTTTGCTAAGTTTACACAAAAATCACAAATACTCATAATTAATATAAAACATTTTGTATTTAAAAGCTTAATTTTTAATAACCTGTGGCAAGAAGGAACTATAATGATGACATAGCCTTGTCTACAATTTCTTCTGTAAATACTTGATTAAATTATATGCTTTAGGCAAAAACACAAGTTAGTTATCTTAGCTCCCAATAGTCTACAGAGCTATCACAGAATCACAGAATATACAAGGTTGGAAGGGACCTCTACAGATCATCTAGTCCAACCTTCCTGCTCAAGCAGGCACACCTASAGCATGTGGCACAGGGCGGCATCCAGGCGGGTTTTGAAGACCTCCAGAGAAGGAGACTCCACAACCTCCCKKGGCAGCCTGTTCCACTGCTCTGTCAGCCTCACAGTCAAGAAGTTCCTCCTCACTTGGAGACGGAACTTCCTGTGCTCCAGCTTATGACCATTACCCCTCGTCCTATCGCTGGCCACCAGTGAAAACAGCTTGTCCCCTTCCTCCCTGCATTCTCCCTTCCTGAACTTATACACATTAATCAGATCCCCTCTTAGCCTTCTCTTCTCCAGAGAAAACAAGACTAGCTCACTCAGCCTCTCCTCATACGAGAGATGTTCCRTTCCCTTAATCATCCTGGTTGCYCTTCTCTGGACCCTCTTGAGAAGCTCTACATCCCTCTTATACTGGGGAGCCCAGAACTGCACACAGTACTCCAGGTGCGGCCTCACCAGAGCTGAGTTTATGATGCCTGATTGGGTTGTGCACACAAAGGTATCTTATATTACCTGAGATGACATGAGAACTTGCCTGRAACACAGATGCTAATCCAAAAGGACATAAAGGTCACCAAATTCTGCTGTGTTTCACCTATAATGGCAGCATCACTYATTGAGCCAAATTCATCTAACTCTCATCTAGATCCCTGAATTCTGGTATCTAGATTGCTCTCCAGGCTTTCTATTGACTTCAGTAACTTTTTAATTCCAGTTATAGGCAATTATATCTGGTCTACATGTGCACAGCTACAATGCAGACGTAGCTACATTTAGATGTCTGGTTCTGAATCTGAATCCCATCCATTAAAAAATACTCGCAGGCCAAGAATTCCCAGTCATAATACTGGAATCAGTTGGTGGAGGACAGCTGGTTATAGACCCATARCTGTTCTCCACAGAGATAGTTAATGAGGTTGCAACCTCCAACTTTAATTACTATTTGTGCTTTTTTATTCATTTTTTTTCTTAATATCCAATCATCTTTTGGTCTTCTAGTTGTGGGTTTTTTTTTTTTTTTTTTTTTTTTTTTTTTTGAGGACAGGTCTACAAGAATACGAATATTTGTATATACAGAGTAACGACCTGCTCCACAATTTTTGTTTACATTTTGTAAAGTGTAAAACACAGAATCACACTTTTTAAACTATTTCACCTTGATATGACTTTAAAAAGAAATGAATTCATAGAAGTTTATTATTTAAGATGCCTTTCTTCCTTAAAACTCTACCATTTTTTTCGTCAGTCCTCAAAAAATATGCCGGTGATTTGTTTAGGAGAAAAAAAAATATGTTTTGTATTAGTATGGTTTTTATTCATTCAACTGTATGCTTTCTACAAATTCTCTCTCTATATATAGATATACTGCAAAGATGTAAACATGTTGATGAATATAGCCTAACAGTATCTTCATTAAGCTAACAGAGAATATCACTTGTTAAGATTCATCTTTTAAGTACAAATAAATAAGGAGCTAATTTTCCATTCACACATGGATAACTATGGAATAGTTTAACCCATCTTAAAAATTAAGGAAAATTGAATGCATACAGTTTTAGAGGTCATTGTGTGCATATTCTAATGACATCTACACACTTTAAACCTGGATAATGATGCACACTTGATTAGCCAATGTTCACAGATAAAGTGTACTACACAGGCAGTGACACAAGACGAATCAAGTTGAAAATACTCAAAGACTTAAAACTAGAATTCCCAAATGGATAGCAAGCTCCATATGTTACGGAGTTAGGTTCAATATGTTTCTGTCATAATGAGTTAATTAAACCAAAGTGATTAAAACATAATTAAAATATTTTCCCATAAAATATATCATATATAGTTTTCATTTAAAAAAAAAATATATATATATACACACACATATACGTCAATTACATACAGATATATATGAAAAAAATATAAGGCATAAATACTTTTTTTTTAGATAGATAAGTTCTTTAAAAGCAAAAACAAGGATTCTGGCAATGATGACTGTCCTCCTTAATAAAATAAAATCTTACTTAAAACAAGACCATCTTAAGGCTACCATTTAGAGGTAAGATTAGTAATTTGAGATTTCAGGAGCATTAAATTAACATAAGTTGATCAGATTCAGTTCACCCTGTGGTGGTTCATAGCCCACATTTAATGCAAAGCAGCAGTCTTCATATGATAAAAACAATCCACTAACCAAATACAGTAACCACATGTCTTTTATAAACTCACACTCAGAGTTACTCCTCTAAAAGAGCTATATGCTCAAACTCAGCTTGTAGTTATTAATTTTTAACAGCGAATTCTCATTTTTAAAATACAATTATGATAAAAACATGAAAAATTACCCTTATAGCCATATCACAACCTCTACAAAACGCTCTTTTCACTTCCCAGGTTTAAACATTATTTCTTTACCCTGAAAGACAAAGTGGGATTTTTTTTTCTCATTGTTTTTAATGGAGAACACATCTAATTCAGTTATTGCCTTTATATTTTATTCTACAATTCATTCTGATTGTATTTTCCATTAAATTCTAACTCATACCTAAATTTGTTCAAAAGCTAGTATAATTGTGAAGCTCTTCTTTCTAATATTTCTGCTCTAAATAGAAGAGGCATGCACTGCTTACATCTTGAACTARCGCTAGAGACTGTAAAGCTTGGGGACCAATCCTTTCAACCCAAGCAATCTGTTATCTACGCAGTATTCTGCTACATGCCATGTGCTATTAACAATTTGATGAATGAAATGAAAGCTTGTGACCACCTACCCACACACCTTGGCAGAGGTGCACTCCATACACGCCGGCCACCACCCAGGCAGGTAAGTTTATTAGCACCTTCCAAACGATATCCAGGGAAACAAGAAAAAATCAAGGAATCTCCAACACCAAAATGAAAACCAATTCGCCTACTGAAGGCAGGAACACCAGGATCATCACATGGCTCCAGATCATATTCTGCAAACAATAAAACATAATTAGATTAGGTGTATAGGACAAGTCRCCCATGTTAAAAAATATTAAATATATTAGTTGCATAGTATCAGTATAAAACACTTGGAAATATGTCTTCCAGAGCCATTTTCTCTACTATAAAGGAGTGCTGTTTCTATATTTCTATTATGGTCATATATACAGTAATTAGATATCTATTGTGTTCCAAATGTGCTACATTTATTTTCTTAATTTCAAGGGCTGTAATCAGCTTGTACCATAAGTGGTTCACTATAATTTTGTTTAATTGCATCCTTTGTATATAATCCTTTGTTCATTTCCTCTGAACTCCCAAACAGCTTTAGGCGCAAGACTTATGGTTTAAAAATTCATTAGGTAATGAAAAGAATTCTAAGAATTAAAAAAAAATCAACGGCAACTTCAAGCAAATGAGAAAATGTATGATCACATTTTCAAAAAAAAATGTGCTTGAGTAAAACTCTACCCTCCAATAGAGGCTTTCTATCTATTTGCCTTTTAAAAATCTCATAAGTTTCTATTAATAGAAAGTAAATATATATTTCTATTCTAGGCGACCCTGCGAGTGCAAGGAGGTTGTACTAGATGATCTTTAAAGGCCCCTTCCAACCTTAAGGATTCTATGATTCTATAATTCCATATATTTTTTAAGCAGATTCAAAGGGCCTGAATTTGTTCTCACTTTTGTTACCAAATTCAAGAAAATCTACAGAATTTGGGAAATTCACATGAACATTAACCAGTTGCAAGAAACAGTAATATATCTCTTGAAGGACAAAATTATCTTTTAAGCACTACTTAAATGACCTGTTTAGCTCACAGTAGATACATACAGATACAGACCTACTCTGGAATTCCCACTGTTCTCAGAAGAAATGACACTTGGATTAAGAACTGTATAGACTGTTTTTCAGTTTTGTTCACATCATTTTTTAATACTTTTAAAAGAACACTTTTTTTTTTTTTTTTGTAAATTGAATCAGTGAGATTAATAAAAATTTAAGGAATAATGAGTTAGGAGAATATTTAGGTAAAATTTGCACAGCTGAAAAMTGAAACAAAAAGTATCTATTTTTTGAATACTAGAAAATAAAGCTATTCTATCTGTAGAACTAAAATTCTATTTTTCCATCATGTAACAATAAAAATACCATGGAAAATCAAATCTAGCAAATTGTTACATGAAAAATATATTTTATCAATTAATAATTACCATAGCTATTTAAATAAAAATAGATAACATTACCAGAGTCTTAAATACAATTAACAATGTATGCTGGTCTCAATAAATAATAATGTCAAACTAGCCAACATGAATTCAAAATTCTTTTTTTTCATCATTGAACAAGAATTAGAAAAAAGTTATTTACACCAGTCAATACAAATACATGAAGTATATAGACCTAAACTCAATTGCTCTTGACTTTTTCTTGATGGATTGTTCTTTTCCAGGGGATATGAAGAATTAAAAATAATAATCATTTGTTTTGTCAGTTGGCAAAATTACAGAGAATAATTTGTAGGTCTGCACCACAACATTTCTATTTAAATACTTTGAAAAAGCAGTAATAGAACCACAGAGCAATAGTAATTTAGTAATAAATAGTAATTTATAAATAAATACAGTTTATAAATAAATTCAGAAAAATAAAACTGAAATCAGAAACAGTAACTTCTGTTACCTATACAAGTAATTCAAAGAGAAAAGATTCAACTGGTAAAATTAATCATGAAGCCCATCCTGATTAGGCTAGTTATTTTCCTAATTAATTAATTCTTAACTTTCTTCTTGTCTTTGTGCACTATTCTATGTAATCACTACTGATCATTGTTACAGATAAGATGCTGTAGAAGATGGGCTGTAGGTCTGACCCCTAACGACTYTATTTTCTCTTCCTTAGAATAAGATACAAAAAAGCTAAGATGTCATTTATATGAGTGCCACCTATGAAAACTGGGAGAAAAATAGTCTGTTTTTTATGTCATCTCTATTAACTGAAATTCATGACCCTGAACTGTTTCCCCAGAATGAGGCACCTACAGGGAAGTCATTCTTATGGGATAGCAAGAATTTTCACTGCTTCTCCAAAAAATGCTTATGAAGAAAGTTGTCAAATAAAAGAACTATACTATTTGTGCCTCCATCATCATGAATATTTCTCTTTTTTTTTTTTTTTTTTTTTCTGATTCAGACCATGCAAAATAATTTATAGTCTCTTTTCGAAAATTTTTATCTTGGAGATTGGACTGATAGCTACCAGTTACCAGTTAGTCAAAGGAAGAAATTAATCCAAAGATTCTGAGCATTCTGGCAGTTGACGTAATGAACAAAATAATAAAAAAAAAAATCCTTTCCTATAGTAAACTTCCTGTGAGAAGGTCCCAAAATATTAGAAGTGATCTATGAACCAAATCAGCTCTGGTAGACAAAATTTCAAGGTTTTGAAATCACATGACCTCTGCTCAGCACTATAATGGTTCAGATAGAGATGGTTTGGCAGATATTTAGGCAATGRGGAAATTGCTGAGAAAAATATAAATTACGAATCAATAGCAATTGAGTGGAGTTTCTGACTAAGTAATTATGAGATTTCTACGTTAGAAAGTACATAATCTGTACTATAAACAAAACTAAAATACAGGTGCCTTTGTGACATCTATCCAGCAGGTAAAAGAAAAAAAAAAA
>NW_020454494.1:1833491-1849998 GCF_003342845.1 Nothoprocta perdicaria
TACCCAAATTATTACAAATTAAGTTTATTATGCTATAAACAGATTTAATGTATTAATTTTAATCACTATTTTGATTAGTATTTTTCAAAAACTTKGTATTTTCTCACAGATTTGTCACTGATTCCAAATGCAAATTGATTTTGTTCAGTACTTGTATCAACTTTAAATGATTTGTGCTTTAATTTGCTTATGGCTTTCTCATCCCTCTATTCTGAATATGGATTTCTTCTTTTCTATAAACTCTTCTACCTCTATAGTTATAGTAAGAATAAATGGGAAAATTAACCTTATTCCATGAATAATAATAATGCATGTATCCATCATAAGAGATTTTGAGCAGACGGCAGCAGCTGGTGTATGTCTAAGAACCATCTGAGATGGCTATTTTGTTGCCTTGCTATAGGATTTAAAATGTGTCAAGTGTAGAACTTCCATCAATTGATTTCTGACAAAATAACCTCTTCTATTTTGAAACAGACAAATGACAACATAAAATATGAATTCCCTCAGAGAAAAGCAATTCTACACTGCCTTATTCGGGGAATTAATTTATGACAGTACATTGAGAATGTAAAATAGATGTAAGATACTTCTCAGCAAAAATGCAATTGTAACTTCAAAATTATTAGCTTTACTCCAAGGAAAGAATAGATTCACATACCAAATAGTGGGAGGATGATTGACAACAGGCATAAGCAGCAACAGGATAAGTTCCAACTGCATGTACAAGTATTTTTTTTTAACACATTGGAACAGGTTGTTCAGGGATATAGGCAGTCTCCATCCTTAGAGATTTTTAAGACCTGCCACAGTTTTTCTTTGTTATAGTATTACTATACTACATTATTTTATACTATTTTCTTATTATACTTTATTAGTTATATTATTATAGTTTAAGTAGTTCTTGTGTTATTACATAGATATATTAAAATTTATTGCAAATTATTTTATGATATTATGATGAATAGCACACATAATGATGCATGTAGGAAGGAATTAAAGATTATGTGTAAGAGACTTTAATCAAAAAACAGGATCTCTTCTTCGATATTAATTCAGCTATACCTCCCAGTGGTACAGTGTATATATTCATATTTATCCATCTGTGCTTTTATTAAAAATAATACACTGTATGTTAGTTCACTTCTTTACATATGCAACTTATATATATTGTCACTGCTACTTTGAATGTTTCTTTTAATATGAAGAAAAAAAAAAATCCCGTACTGGTTATGTTTTTTCTTTATGACCTTTACAATTTTTTTTTCACTGTCAAGTTCATGGAAATTACATTCAATAGTTCATATATGTCACAGTAAGAATGCAAAAAAGATCTCTGAATTCTTGATGTTTTATTTTCTGAGTTACTGATTTTGTATTATCAATTCCATGTTTGTTGGAAGTTTGAAAGTTGACATTGAATTCAGACTAAGCTCTTCTCAACAAACACTATTTACTTTGAAGAAATACATTCTGATTGTGTGAAGATAAGAAAAAAATTCTCATTTGTGACAAAATTAATCTACCTGAAAATATGTTTCAGAATATTTAATATATGTCTACTCATGTTTTTGCTGTACACAGAGCATAAACCCTTGCTTGTCTTTGAAAAACTGACTCATATATTTTTCCTCTTACACCCRTAAGTGTGGATTTTCCTGCTAGTTACATAGCCTTCTACCATTACGAATATTTATAAATAAATGACCAAAGGCAATATTTGCTACCAGAGGGTCCAGCGTAGAACAAAGATGATTAACGGACTGGAACATCTCTCGTATGAGAAAAGACTAAAGGAGCTGGGCCTGCTTAGACTGGAGAAGAGAAGATTGAGAGGGGATCTGATCAACATACACAAATATCTGAGGGGARAATGTAGGGAGGAGGAGGTCAAACTCTTCTTGGTGTCCAGTGACAGGACAAGGGGTAATAAGTTGAAACACAGGAAGTTGCATTTGTATGTGAGGAAGAACTTCTTCACTGTGAGAGTGACAGAGCCCTGGAACAGGCTGCCCAGGGAGGTTGTGGAGTCTCCTTCTCTGGAGATCTTCAAAATCTGCCTGGATTTGGAAACATTCTGTGCTCCGTGCTCCTAGTGTTCCTGCTGGAGCTAGAGGTCCTTTTCCAATCTCAACCGTTTTTGATTCTGTGAATACTTAATATTGGATTTACATTATAAACTTCACAAACTCTGACCTCTAACTTGGTTAGTCCAAAGTATCTAGAATGAATGTAATTCTGCAACTGATATAAGCAAATCTGTGATCACCACTCAAATGAATAAGGGATTTTTTTTTTCTTTTTTTTTTAACGTGTCAACCAAATTTGTAAATAACATGCACGTCTGAAAATACTGCCAGATCTTGGATAAAATATAGTGATCTTTAAATTTTCTGTGCTCGAAATACGGTTTATGAGGATCCTGTATGTAAGTTCCTTATGTGATTCTTCCAAAGAATATTGCTGAACAAAAAGAAACAGTAGCATCTTAACTAGTGGATAGGTTATTCATATTCTGTATCTGTAAAAATGGTACACTCCAGTACTAAAAAGAAACAGAGATTGTTCTTGCAAAAAGTAGTCTAGTTTAAACAGACTGTTAGTATCTTTTTCAGTTCCCTAAAAGAGGAATTTGTAGAAAAATATCAGAACTTCATCAAATATTGAAGCCTAGTAAAGTATTCCTTTCAAATGGAATTTAAAGGAATATACTTTCTTTTTTATTCTAAAATTATTCTCAGTTTTAACTCTTTTGTGACTCTGCTTACTAATGCTTTTCCACTCTTTCTATTCTTCCTTTACTGGAACTGTAACAGTTACTTTCTTTCTTCTGAAGTTGTACAGTCTGTACAGTCCATTTTTTTTCACACTGTTGTTTTATAGGTTCCCTAGAACCATGGAAAATATCTCATTGAAATCTCTTAACACCAACAGCTTCCTTCTCAATCTGTCAGTCACCTATATAAACTTTTGCCAGTCTTCTAAGATAGAGATTATATATTTCCATTGACTTTTTTCTGTATGTTTCACCTTTCTACATGTAAAAATATTATCTAGAAACAGTTTCTGAACATTTAGAAGATTTGAATTTCTTACCTGAAAATGTTATGTTGAAGCCTTCATAAGAAATTGAAAAATCAGATATAAATCGAAGCTGTGCTGTGAAGTTTCCAAAGAGGCCAGCTTTAATTGTAGGGGGCAAGACTGAGCCAGTTAATCTGGCTACTGGTTCTGTGAAGCTGCCATCTTCAGTGATGAGCAAATAGTCATGAGAACTCTCAAGGTGAAAGGTATGAAAAGCCAGCTGTACACCTTTAAAATATTTAAAAAATGTAAAGTAAGATACTTAACATTTTTTTTCTTGTCTTATACATAGATGATACAAGTCATAAGTTTAAAGATTTTCAGAAAAAAAGTAACAAAAAAACAAAATCTGAAATTCACAAAATTTGCAAAAACATATAGACATAGTACTTGGTTGCAGATGTTTAGCTCAAATTGTCCTACAGGACACTTCATGAGGTTCATTTCTATCTGTACAAAGCAGTCTGAAAATTTTAAATTATATCTATATATTTTATTCAGTTTGCTTTAATAAGCCTCTTATTTCAGCCTCTGCTATTGTCTCACTAAAACCAGCAGAAATACTTTTTTAATATTAGCTACATTTTTGTACTTTTTTTTCAGAATATTTCAGAATATTTCAGAATATTTAAGGTTGGAAGGGACCTCTACAGATCATCTAGTCCAACCTTCCTGCTCAAGCAGGCACACCTAGAGCATGTGGCACAGGGTGGCATCCAGGCGGGTTTTGAAGACCTCCAGAGTAGGAGACTCCACAACCTCCCTGGGCAGCCTGTTCCAC
This sequence comes from Nothoprocta perdicaria, assembly GCF_003342845.1. Classification (NCBI taxonomy): domain Eukaryota; kingdom Metazoa; phylum Chordata; class Aves; order Tinamiformes; family Tinamidae; genus Nothoprocta; species Nothoprocta perdicaria. The sequence continues at coordinate 1,837,357 of NW_020454494.1, forward strand.
TGCTCTGTTACCCTAACAGTAAAGAAGTTGCTCCTCACCTGGAGACGGAACTTCTTATGCTTCAGTTTGTGGCCATTACCCCTCATCCTATCGCTGGCCACCAGTGAGAACAGCCTGTCCCCTTCCTCCCTGCATTCTCCCTTCCTGAACTTATACATATTAATCATATCCCCTCYGAGCCGTCTCTTCTCCAGAGAAAACAGGCCCAGCTCACTCAGCCTCTCTTCATACGAGAGATGTTCCATTCCCTTAATCATCCTGGTAATCATCCTTTTCTTTCTTCATTTCCTCAAAAACAGTTCTACTTCTTATCTCAATTTGGGGGAAGCACCTACACAGAACAACTAAATACATGCAAGTTTTGTATAGACTTCTACATATGCAGGATTATATTGTTAGGAACTAGTACTTTACTCAAGTCATGACTGCTTCTATCATTATTTTCCAATCTATTGATGAAAGTATTTTTTTTCCATTATGTTTAGTTTCCAAATGGGACTATCCAGTGTTGGGGGCTATGTATATGTATACGTATACACACACACATACACACACACATATATGTATATATATATGTATGTACGTATATATATATGTTTATAAATCTATATATGTAATACAATTTAAAATGTTACATGCATCCTGAACAAAAATCATGTCTCTCATGAGGTTTTAAAGTGTAGACAGTATGAAGTATGAAGTATACTTCACAAACTGATATTCATAGCAACCTTTTCTTACTGTATGTGAGAAAAAAAAGGAATAAAATCATTACAGTTTGATTCAGTGGTACGTAACRCACATCGTCAGTGCTTCCTATTTTTTTTTCTTCATAGATCTTTTCGACATGATATATGATATATATATATATGATTCTATGATTCTACATATCCCTAATGGATAAACTGCCCATCATACCTGTGTATCCACACATTTAAAATTTAAATTTATGAACTCACTGGTCAAAGGTCATAGAATCATAGAATCCTTAAGGTTAGAAGGGACTCTAGAGGTCATGTAGTCCAACTCCACTGCACACGCAGGGACACCTACAGCATGTGGCACAGGGTGGCATCCAGGCGGGTTTTGAAGACCTCCAGAGAAGGAGACTCCACAACCTCTATTGGCAACCTGTTCCAGTGCTCTGTCACCCTCACTGTTAAGAAATTTTTCCCTAAATTCCTGCAGAACTTTGCAGAAAGCTGCTATTTTTGTGAAAAGGTGCTGCTTAAAACCCCTGGAGAAAAGCTTTCAACAAGGCTTTGGTAGTTTTCACTAAATATTTTAGTGCTATTTAATAAGCAACAATATTTTCATATATTTTATTTTTTCTACTTTCTTCCCATTTTTCTGAAATGGATTAAAACAAACCAATTTGCTCATGATCACTGCTGTCAGAATGTCTTCTTTTCAAAATAAACACAAACTAAAGATATTACAATACTTGAAGATGTGTATTTTAGGATATTAAACTGAAACTTTTATTTTATTAGAGAATAACATGGCACGTATTTACTTCCATCAGCAAAAAAAAATCTTGTTTTTTTCTCCATTTGATTTCTTTAAATACATATRGATTACACATGCATACAGAATTCATATTATACTCTTACCCTTGCCATGTGACACTTCAATAGTCCAAGTACAGTTTAAGGAGTTAGGATAAAAATCAGGAAAACCTGGTGAAAGAACAGTTCCGCTCTTCCCATGAATGTATCCACCACATAAAGCTTAACAAGAGAAAAATAGGAAAAAGAAAGAAGTCATATGGATAGTTCTCCTCTTTGTAAAAATCACAGTTAACTCTTTAAACTACTTCTTGACTAAAAATATGGTCAAGTAGTAAAATGAGCAGAGTTAATTAGTCTGAAGAGATCAAATTCATATTTAAAAACAGCTTATTCTTAAATTAGCCCATGAAAAACAGCTTATTTTTCAGTTATAGCCCTTCCTTTTAGTTAGCAGAAGGCAAGATGTTGAAAATAACTCATAATACTTTAGGAGGGATGGTTAAACAAGAACTACTTTTGTGTGAATTAACTATGACATCAAACATCTTAGGAGTTATGTTTCTTCTACTATATACTTACAAAGGTATCTCAAATCATATATAACAAAGAAGAAATATTTAGAAAGAAAGCCTAATTTCTTAAAAAGTGAAAACATTGAAAATTTTGTTAGTTCAATTTCTTCTGTGACATTCAGAAAAGTGCATTTTCCTCTCAGATTCTCATCATAAGTAATTTATTTAGAAATGAATATTTTGAAAGTGAAAAGAGCTATGCTCAAAACATATGCATACTACCATTGTCTAAAGTAGGCTAGAGAAATTTGCATGACATATTAATTAAAGTTTAAGATTTGCATTTGATATGTAGCTCAATAGCTCACTGATCTTACAATCAGCATAGCTGTGCTCTTCTCTCATGTTTATTGCTGTCCTGTTTATTACGTTATTTTAAAATTTTAATAAACCATGTATTTTACAATGCATACAATATACATATATTATACATATATAATATACAATACATAGCACTATTCTCTTTCTCTCAGAGGGGTAAGTTTTGTTATAAACTAAACAGCAAATAAATATGAGAAACTGCAACAAATTAGTAGTAGTTGAGTGAACATATGTATATGTATACAGACATAAATACATACACACAATATGTAGTTTTGCATTATAGTTAAAGTTCTGTATTCATTTCACACTACACTAAAATGTTTATTAAACACATACTAAATAAACAGGAGAAAAAGTATTCCACTGTATTCCTTGAAGTATGCATTAAATATCTACAATAAATTCACCTAGTTATAAATTTAAAATTAAAATATGGAAATGATCTGTTTTTATTTAACTCTCCATAGAAAATTATTTTTATATTCCATATTGATATCCTAGTGTATCATTCAACACTACACTTAAAATATTTTTGGCTATTGTGTTTCAGTACATCAGTGTTTTTCTTTCTTTTTTTTTTGATATGAAACAGAACAAGATGGTTTCTTGAAGGGATTTTTTATATTTGTTTTATTTCTGAAGTTGGAATTTTGAAAATTACCAATAGTCTGCAGGTGGCTATATAATGCCACTTCCGTAGGTCGAAATCCATTTYAGTTAAACGTCACATTCAAAAAAAATGAGTCAGTGTCTTTCATTATATGTGTAAAGTTAATTACCATTAAATATGGCAATCGGAAAACATTCCCTAAATAAGGATGACATAAAACTGCGTGAAGTTTTGCTTCTTTGTTTGTTTTGTACTTGTTACATGTATGGCACAGCTGGACCCAGGATCCACAAAATCCAGCCCTGCTCCAGGATCCACAAAATGCAATTTAAATATTTTGTCCTCTGTCGTTCCAGAGAAAGAAGAAGCTGTTGATTACTTTTAATTATATGATAACATTTTGTTAGTTTATATGTTTTGAGCCTTACTAGTTCAGAAGCTCATAATGAAAACTGAAAGCCTGAATGAGAGCCTGAACCAAGTGCCTTGATTTAACAAAATGGTTTATATCTGCGTTAGAAACAGAAACATTTTGTTGAATATAACTTTAATTTTAGCCTTTGACATTTCTCTGTAAAAAAAAACAAAAATTGATTTGACTTGACGAGTTAGAAATTCACTAATGTAATTACTAAGGCAGAGCCTTTGCTGATTTGGTCTTAAGTCTTAGCTCTCAAATATTGATCTTTGATAACTTCCATAGAACGCAGTTCTATCTTAACAAGAAGGAGAGCTGACCAAGGTAAACAGGATTTAAAAAATAAGCATTTAGTAAATAGGAGAGAGAAAACTGTAAGCTTTGGAAAGAAGTGTCTTGGAAGCTGCTTTTCAGGGGCACTGGGCTATTCCAGTTGAAATACTTTCCTACATTTGGATCTTATTTTCTGTAGTTTGTGTTAGAGGGTTTTTTTTTTTTCAGTTATACAAATATTCCATTAAAAAAAAAAAAAATCAACCTGATTCTGTATTTTCTAGGAAAATAACTTACATGGTACATCATCTGAAACAAGCTCTAAGCCTTCTCATGAAATTTCATTCTACTGGTAATCAAATTAATCCCAGCTCTACTCACGATTAAAGAGAAACATGTATTCCTACAACAACAAATGGAACAAACACATGCATACATGTGGACTATCGTAGTCTAACGGGGACTTCATAAGGGAGTTATGAACTCTATGGGGAGTTCATAAGGGAGTTATGAACTCTATGGGGAGTTTATAAGCACATAGAGCTGAAAATATTGTCACAGTTTCTTTTTAGTGTTCAGATATGGATAAGGTGCTTTAGGGGAGCTCTGAATTATTCTAAAATAATGTCTCTGATAAATTCACTAAAAMATCACAGCTCTTACCGTCAGCTGGTACCTGGGATTTGGAAAAAAAAAAAATGGCCAGCAGGCTTGTCAAAGACATCAGAGGAATAGCTGTGGAATAGATGTATAAAACCAATAATATTCCACCTATATACTACTTCCAGAGTGTCCTCCTTTCTCACTTTATTCAAATCAAGTAGCTTGTAGATTTTCATCATCTCAACGTACTGGTATATGACTTAAAGATAAAGCAGGTGACTAATTCTTGCCAAAACCATGCTTGAAATTTGTTTAGAAATAGTTCTAACATAGTCATTTATGGTGAAAGTTCTCAACTGTATCACAACATTCACATATGGAGAAGAAATAGATATTTTGCTGCAATTTTTGAGCACAGCTTTTCTTTTATCAAGTAAGCATATGGAGAAGATATCCACATTTGAAGTGTATTTTAACTGGACTTCATAAAATTATTAACTGTTAATAAATACTACAGTTTTTTTCTTTCTGTCTCTTTCAATTCACAAATCCAGAATTTCAAAACAATCAATTTCAAATTAAAAATATGCCAAACAAGTTAACTATACAAGTAGATCATGAACTATTTTGGTGTCAAGCATTTTAAGTTTCAAATAATGATTTTGGTGTTCAGCTTTCTAAGTTTCAAACTTAAGCTATGTTTATTACTTCGTTTTAAATATTTTCATTCATAAGTGAACAGCAGCACCCTCAGATAATTGTGGGTTTTTTTTCATGGAATGAATGGAAACCTGAAAATTTCACTGAACCTCACAGAACTTTACTCAAAGCTGACAGAGAAATGTGAAGTCTGGCTTTTATTAACAGCAAAACCATTTTTGAAAAGGATAGATGTTGGTGTAAAAGCTGTGAGGTAGCCATAATGATAAGCTTAATTAGTTCTTCAAGATAGAAGACTAACTTTGGACTTTAAAGCTGCCATCTGAGGAACCTAACACTTACCATCACAGCTRGGTAACGCATGATTCCACTGATGGTTTCTTTCACATACGAGTGGTTCTTCATCACTCAGGGTATATCCCGGATCACAGCTGAAAGTTACCGTAGAGCGGATRTTAAAGTTGTTGCCATGGCGATGGCCATTCACAGGAATCCCTGGGTCAAGGCATGAATCTGATTCCAGAGTAACACCTGGAATACACAGGTTTAATTTGTTTAGTTTCTTTTCTTTTTGACAGTAAATAGAAAAATCTCCAACAAAATACAAAACGACTGTGAAGGAGGAAATATCTCCCAAAATATTCTTGTTAATGTTGCCAGAGCTCTGACATAGGATAGAAAGCTCTTCGCTTTGCTGTTGTCTCTGACTTATAGCATAGTTTTTTAATTTTCAATATCACAGAACAAAAAAGCCTAAGTCAAGTAGGAAAAATACGAAGTTCTAAAGCGTTTTTATGAAGGAATGAAAGAAAAAGACAAAGACAAAATAAGCACTATAAGTAGTTAAGGTTCAGAGTATTTATATACAATATTTTGTTTTGCTACCGCGTAAGTCACATTCAACTATTATATTTAATCTATTACAATTCTCTGGGAGGAGATTACATACTCTGTGAGGATTCAACTTTTCTCTGTCATAGTAATGCCTATTTACCTTAATAAAAAAACACAATGACAAAAACATATGATCAATGTACTCAGAAATCATTTGTTAAATCCTACAGATACAATTCTGTACATTAAAAATAAATAGGAAATAAAAACAGTTTATATTGTTTTTGTATAGCTCTGACAGGAGTAATCTTTAATAATTATGTCTTTTATAAGAGATTGAATAGCGTGTGGTAAACAAACTTGGAGCTAAGCAAAAACAACAACAATGTTAAGCAACAACAACAAAGCCTAAAATACAAACTCATTAAGCAAGCACTATCCATAATGCATAATGATAGCAGGTGACTGGAATTTCATCATGTATGAGTCATAATGAACACACTCAAGTGAAATAAAATAAAACCTCTCCACTGYGATGAAAGCAATTTATTTCATTTATTTTCTGTTAATATATCATGTGCCTGGAAAAGATATCGACTGAGTTCAGGGGTTTCTCTTTGGTGGATGCGGATATTGTTCCTTCTACAGGAAGATTAGCACGGTCAGAGGAAAACCTAACTATCCATACTGGCATCCAACCTTCTCTTTCTCTCTTTACAGTCACAAAAGCATATTTAGTAGACATTTTCAGAAACTGGTTAAACCACTAATCTAATTAGTTACTAGATTTCAGAAAGAGGAAAAAGTTACACATTTTAATATTATACTTATATAAACTTATACAATTTATTTCATTTATATATATATATATACACACTTAATATTATATCTGTATTTTTTTCATGGATCATATGTATTTTTTCATGGATCAAACTTATCAGAAAACTTGAATATTAAAATGTAAGATTGTTAAGAGTAAATTTCAAAGAATGTGCACATGATATGATCATTACATAAAATGACAAAGAAAGCAAATCTGGGAAGATGAACAGGGGCTGAAACCCAGCTGAGGGCTAGAACCACTACGTCACTATCTTTGCTACCTATTGCACAGTAGCTGTGTCACTAAATGAATTCCAATTTTTTTCTGGACAATGCAAGCATTTTGGCTAGAAGTTGGAGAGCTGTTCCTTGTCAGCAGCATAGTTTTATCAAGAATAGTGATAATATAGACGGTAAAAACAATTTCTTAAAGGTAACAGGTGAGTATTTCTTAATAAAAGACTTGAATCAGTGTGTCCTCTGATCTGGTAAGGCTTAATCTAACAAGGGGAATAGTGACAAATTATTTTTGTTTCAAAAAATGAGAAATCTTCTGGAGTAATAGAATAGGTGCTGGCTCTCATAAATGATTCCAAGAACACAGAACTAGAGGCCACATTATTGAATTTGGAAAGCCCCATTCTCTGCCCCAGTCTCCTGATGTAGTTATCCCTAGAACTATGACAAGTACTGCATGTATGACAGTCAGCATGGATCAAAGCCATACAGCAGGTTGTGCTAAATGCTGAACTGTATGACTGCAAGAATAGGGCCAGGGCTCAAGCACCTCTGATCAGCACTAGACCACCTCAAATGATAAGAAGCAATTTCCCTGTGACCTACCCAGGGTCAATTAGCCTCACAGAAGTGTGAGGCTGCAGATATAGTCCTAGTCTTRGTGTTCTTCCTGCAGTTCTTGTGCCATGCTAAGTGGCTGCATTCATGCAAAACTGACACTAAAAGTGCTGTTACCGCATTGAAAACTGTGACAGTCAACTTATTTGAAATCTCCTGTGTGTGAGAAACTTGTAACAGTGGTGCTTTAAAGGCAGGGCAATAGCAAGGATGGTTAATAACAAGGAGGAAAGAAGTGGAAAAGGGCCAAGGCAGTCAAAAATCAGACTAAGAGGAAAACAAAAATTGAGACTATGCTCTTTCAAGATGTTACTTTACTCTTCCTCCCTGAAACAGTTGAAAAACTTTGTATGAAGGATGATTGGAGTATTTTCAACTAACAAAGCATCTGCCACATATAAGAGACTGCTCTGGTTCATGCTAATTTTGTAAAATGTGGCAAAGCAGTCGTTTGGAACTGCAATGGTAACATATCCTGCTCATAGTTAATAGGCAGCACAGGCTTTGAACGGAGTTCTAGGCTCAACTCCAATGTCRGTTGCAATTCTTAAGTACTAGACTCCTAAGAGTGTTATCATGTTTCCCTTCCTGTCTGCCAAGACACCCCTTTCAAAGACTACACAAAAACAGATCTTGCAATGGCTCCATATGTGTTGTATTTCCCATACAAGCATCCTTCTATTTTTTAATGAGTCCCAAAGTGCATGCATTATTACCTCTAGGGTTACAAAATAAAGTGAGATAATTGTTTCCTGAATGTTAGATAAAATAGTTCTCAGTATTTGCCTTTGCTGTATTATTTTTTCTTTCTTTATTCATTGCAATAGTCTATAGATTTCACTCTTTACAGCACTACTATATTTTTTTCTGTATTTTTTATGCTCTATGTAAACATTATATTAGTTTCTATGGTATTTCTATTTTATATTTGTGAATATCATTTAAATCATTTCTCTTTCTGCTTTATGCTTTTTTTTACAATTTCACTTCTTTAATTGCAGACCATTTCTTCACGTCATCTAGCTTGTGTATTAGTTATCCTATAATCAAAATCGGTAATAAAAATACCATATAGTTAGACTGCCAAAAACCTTGTAAGAGCCAATATAGAATTCTTTCCTTCACACATCTACATGACCAGTTATCCTCTCAGGATAGAAATCAGATTGGTTTGACATAATCTGTTTTGATCAAATACAAATCACTTGTTCCTTACTACCTTATTTATCAGCTTGAAAATAGTATCTCTACAATACAAAAGTCAAGATAAAACCAACTGCCTTAATTCTATTATTTGTTAGTTTAAAGATACATAGCTTTCTGCAGTCATTTGGAACTTCCCTACAGCTTTGAGTTTCCAAATATAATTCTCAGTGGTGAAATCTTCTGAGCTTTCTTTCCAAGCTGTCTACTAAGTAATACGATACAATTATGAGTCTAAATATATATATATATATTTAAATTTAGTTACAGCTAGCAAGAGACAAAAAGTACTAACAAATATATCTGTTCACATTTAAACAGTTAGAAAATAAAAATAATTACATAATTAAAATGTGAACAAATGTCAGCTGACAACAGGAAGGGCTAAATGTTCTGTTGTTGTTTTGAAACCTAAACATAAAAGGTTAATTGTTGAGTATACACTTAACACATTAAATTTAATAAGGTAAGAGCAGAGCATTTGGAAAGAGGAGATTAGACAATGTTTAGATAATTACATATATCTAATCATTTTATTTCATGAATGTTTTCATAAAAATCACCTTTCTTTTTCAGGCTCTCCACTGGTTCTCTTTACCAGTAGTTCTTCCCCCCCATTCTTCAGTTGAGGTATCATGCTCTACAGAAATTAATCTTTCTTCATATTCAGACTATACACAAATATTAATTTTTCCTCAAACAAAAACATTTCCTCAAACAAAAACATAGGAAAACATTTTCTTTCTATGCCATGATTGGCAAAACTGATTCTGAGCTGTCTGAATGACCTTGACATTGTGTGAAGTCCATGAATATTTCACATTTGTGCATCTAGAAGTTCTTTTTCAAAAGCAATCAAACACAATTTTGTAAACTGTGAATAAAATATTATCTTTATATTCTCAGGAATACTCCACTACAAGAAAGCCAGAACATCGCTAGACTTTTAAATGACCAAAAATGAAAGGTTTTACAAAGATCAACCACAGATATGTGCAGTAATATAAAAAATACATTTATCTTTAGAGTTTTTTTTTTTTTTATTTTGTTTCCCTAAGGAAACTCTACCTGTTACAAGAGCCTTTTTGGACTATCCTTGACTACAAAGCAATATTCCCTTATTATTTAAGGGAACATTATGCTTGTATATATATTTATATGCTTGTACATAAATGCACATATTTTCCATTTGGCTGAACACCTTCATCTATATGCACAAAAGTGTAGAACTCAAGGAAAAAAATCTCAAAAATAATTCATATTTTTAAGGTTAGCTATTAGTACAATATAGGTAAAACCATTTTTTTCTTAGAGAAATATAATTACTGCACTCCATTTGTTCACATTTTGTTTGCTCATTCCCAAATTGAATGTTATTTTTGAAGCTAAATAAAGATCTACCAAAGAAATATCAAGCTTACTTTCATAACGAATTAGGAAGCCAACACTTGAACGACTGTTGTCTGTAGTGAACAGCAAATACATGTAATTGCCAGTACTGATAAGGAATTGAGGGGCTTGTGTTCCATGGTATTCTCCAATTAATGGTGATGAATTAGCTGGCCCATCTCTGACCTCCAATGTATCATAATTAACTTCTGTCTGAAATCTGAAAAAGAATATATAAATATATGTAAAAAACAGAATTTCCACAGATGCATCAGAGTATTACTTAGAGCAACAATTACAGAAAGTTCTCTTTGTTGGTTTTGTTTTGGCTAGTGTAATTTAAATGTGTAAGAGGTRTAGCATACTTCAGATCAATAACATGACTGGATTTAAAAATAAAAATAATTAAAAAAAAAAAAAAAAGGAGGGATTGTCTGGGTAGAAAACTTTAAATTGTCTCAACAGATAATATCTTAGAAAGACCCTAAAAGAATCTCACTCTTAGGTTAATTTTTCGTTGGACATTCTAGGAATATCTTTACCCAATACTTCACAATTCAATTACAATAATTTTATATTTCTTGTTTGACAAATGCTTTTTCATACACTTAACCATTCATTTTGTATTATTTCTGCTTTCAGATTACTTCTGATAAAGTTTATTATCTTTACCTAATTAATTTTGTCCTACAAAGTAAAATCATGCAAAGATAGTAAACGAAGATAATTTTTTGAAACTTGCATACAGTGATGATACGCAGAATCTCATTAGCTTCTCTAAACATGTTGAAGAATATAAAATATAGATGAGAATGGAAAAGCAGGAAGTGACTGAAGAGAGAGATGATTTATAAGAACAACCTCAGTCAACAGAGAAGTCCATGTCTCTGTGTCAGTCACTGAACCATGTTACATTTCTCCATTTCATAAAGAATGCCTGTGTGTGCAATCATTCACTGCTAGTTACTCTTAAACAGCTCACATCTGTTTTCTGTACATGAAACTTTGACATTATTCACATCATTTTTTTCAAGATGTTTTGTGAATATATCAGATATTCTTGTGAAGTGCAAGATCTAAAGTTTTCACATCAATTTTCCCCTCAGCAAAGTTTCTGCTATAGCACAGACATCCACAATGATCTGAACTTATTTGCCTGTATACACAATACCCTTATTTTCATAATATTCGTGATTCAGATTAATTCAACTTCTGAGTGTAAAAGAAAAAAATAAACTGTCTGTGAAATGTAACATTTTTTCAAAGTGAATATCCTTCAGCTGTCTTGTCAATAGTGAGGAAAAGAAACCGTAGTCTTGTCAGTGAAGGTAACTGCAAATTATTAAACATTTAAGAAAGGGGAAATCTAARAGACATTCCTTCAAAGTGTAAACAAACTTTATACTTTGTAGGTATTGTTAACAGAATTAACATAATTCCCCAGCCAGGCCATTATGTTCTACAGAACAGGTATCATTAGTTGCATAAAATCATCTTGACATATATAGCAGTATCAGTAACAGAAAACCAAACTTTATTTATTTATTTATTTATTAATCTYTCCTAAGTCCCTGGAAACGGAAACATGTTCAGAATTATCAAAGTGTTTCTTTATCCATATCTTGCTACCAGAGCCTCTTGGAAGCTCTGACTTAGGTCCTTATCTTGACATTGCCCTTTTCTGTTCACACAGAAAGCTTTGCACATTCATGCTGCTTTCAGCCAAACTATTTACTGTTTGGGGATGGTAGCTCAAATCCAGATGATGGCTTTCACTCCCACCTGTGCATTCTGATGATGAAATACAAACTAATGCTATAAACATGCTCAGGACCAACCTGTGGGTTCATACTGTCTCCTGAATCATGCTTGATAACTGTTTGAGAAACCATTAGTTGGCAGATACCAAAAGTATCTTAGAGAGTTTTCCACCAATCTAACAGTAAATACTTGAGTTCTTGAGTCTGGGAAAGTTTCATACTGCTTAACTTACCAAAATAGACAGACATAGGGGACACCATTTGAGTTGTAATAATTSTTCAGTGCCTTTCCATAAATTCAAGAATATACAGCGATTCACCAGCAGCAGAATAAGGAACTCTTACATTTAGGCATACATTTAGCCTACATTTAGGCTGGTTTTAACACTTTTAATGTTTAGACAGAATGGACTCAAGATCATCACTTCAATATTTTAGAATTTTAASAGTTGTGTTTGAGAAAAAGAACTAATTAGGAACAAACTGCTCTCAACCAACAATTCCATTTTTCTTTGCAGGGCAGTGAGATAACAGTGGAGTAAAGAAGCACATAAAGTGAGAAATCAATAACCTAACATTATTGTTTGATTTCATTATGATTCTATTTATAGATATAGCACTGRCATTCTGTTAAATGAGTATGTGTGTACATGCATCAGTAAATCTGTGCATCCGTCAGTAAATGCTGTGATTCAAGTGGATCATATGGCACAGGATCCTATTTTTCTCATTAATATCATCAGAAATATAGCAATCACATTAATAATTTGCAGATGACACCAAGCTGGGTGGAGTGGCTGACACTCCG
>NW_020454494.1:1850639-1889717 GCF_003342845.1 Nothoprocta perdicaria
AAACCCGCCTGGATGCCGCCCTGTGCCACATGCTGTAGGTGTGCCTGCTTGAGCAGGAAGGTTGGACTAGATGATCTSTAGAGGTCCCTTCCAACCTTAAATATTCTGTGAATCTGTGAATTCTGTGAATAAGAACATAGAGTGAAAAAATCTGAAACTACAAGCAACATTAAGGTTTCAATGGAGGAAAAAAGTCATCGATGACTTATATTCTGGAATTTCCTGCCATATGCAATGAAAGCAAATAACCTTAGCAGTTTTAAGAGGAAATATGATAATTTTATGAAAGAATTGTTTAAATAGATCCTTTCCCTAGTGTTTGCTATTCTATCCACTCCCTCCTGACTTTAATGAGTTTATAAGAAGGCTAAATAGGACTGAAAAGACAAGCTACATTAATCTTCTCACCTAAAATACTTTTRATTCCCCTAATCATGTTTGACAAACTTATCAATACATTAGAAATTTTCATTAACATTTCTCAATAAAGTGTGACCTTAACTTTAATTGTTCAGAGGCCACCAAAAGGTCAAAATGCTTCATTTTATATATGGAGATGGGATTCTTTTTCTGYTGAGTTTCACTTTGCAATTACTTGATCTACATGCAATTCTATTGGCCAGACATTCAATTCCATAAGATTCTTCAGAACATCTTTAGTCACAATTATCTTTTTTTCTTTTTTTTTTTCCAATATGCTGAATAAGTTGGTATTACCAGCCTAGTTCTCTCTTTTATGATCATTTCTCAACATGCTGTGCAGTGTAAAGCAAAGMACATAACCTTGTAGAAGACCTCAAATCTCACTTGTGACTTTTATCTTCTGCTCATAAAGTTTTCATTCACGGAAGATCCTTCCCTGTATTAAAATGATGCTTAACTTTTTTAAAGCAAGGAGAAGTGGTATCAGCCATCACAAAACGTGGATTTTGTAAACCCAAGTGAACTATGACAAATGCACTTTCATGCTTTCTCACATCACTTAAGAGCTCTATTAGCTTTTGATTTAGGATTTCTTTTTCAAATGTCAAGTCGACACTTTCTCAGCATATCGTATTATTCATGTTTTCATCAGTGCTACTCTTTGTTACAGTTTTCACAGTGGGCATCCCATATACAATTCTGTAGATCTCCATAAGACACTTTTAAAAGTAGCATTGTATTTGATCCCAAAGAACAATTACATACAGTTTAATTTTTTTTTTCTTTGTGGAATAGCATTGGGAGGATGAGTAGTACGGCACTATATGGCAATCTTTTCTCTCTTCTCCTGGTTTGGATACTTAAAGAGTATTTTTCTTCTTCTATTAAAATAAATTAATGTAATCAGACATTACGTGTTGTTTGACTTTATGATTCTTACCTGTCAAATGTGATCTTAATGGAATGTCCTGGTCTTGCTTCGATCACCCATTCACAATTTAGTGAATCCTTATAATATCCTGGCCATCCTGGTGGCAAGATAACACCACTCGATGCTGTCAGATGTCCACCACATGGTGCTGGAAAGCGAAAGCAGTATATTTGACTAATATACATTTTTTCTGATAAGAATATTATTAGAACTTAAAAAAAAAAGAAAAAAAAAAAAAGAGAGGCAGTATAATATACAACAGAAATATTTCTACATTCTGTTATGAACACTTTGTTTTGCATTACCTCAAAATTCCAGCATCATGTCTTGCCATAGTTTATTACGCTAGATATCTTAATACATACAGCATGAGACTCGATTCTGCCAGCCTGCCTTCTACTGAACGGCAGCTTATTTCATTAATATCAACATAGCATCATCTCTTTTGTCTTCGTAAGATTCCACATTTACAGGGAAATAGTAATGAAAATTGTTCCACGTATTTTATGCAGTGCATTACTTTGATTTGACTACACCATTAACATCTGGCTGAGAAGTGATTCAATTCAGTGGCACTTACAAGTATCCTACAGAATCACACAGTTACACAATGGATGAAGTTGGAAGGGACAAACCCTTCAAATCAACTTGCTGTTCAAGACAGGGTCTGCTACTGCTAGTGCAGGTTGCCCTGGGCTGTGTCTAGTCAGATTCTGAGTATCCCTAAGGATGAAGACTGCATAACCAATCTGGGCAAGCTGTTCTACTGTTAAAGTATCCTTACAGTTAAAAAAAAAAAAAAAAAAAAAAAAACACCTCTTAAATGCAATTTCAGTTTGTATTTCAGTTTGTGCCCTCTCACTGGGCACTGCTGAGAAGAGTCAGGCTCCATCTTCTTAGCACTCTCCCATGAGGTCTTTATACACATATTCTCTCGGCAAAACAAATGCAGCTCGTGCAGCCTCAGCATGACAGATGCCCCACTCCCTTAACCCTCTTTGTGGCCCTCTGCTGAACTCATGTCAGTGTGTTCACATCTCCCTTGAACTGAAGRGACCAGAACGAGACACAGAACTCTAAAACTGACACAGTTGGACTGAGTCTGGACACTCCTAATGGGGACATTCCTAACGGGGTTTCACAACTGCTGACTAGAGGGAAAAGTAGACCTCTTCCTTTGCTAGCAATATCCTTCTTAAAGCAACCCAGGAAACTTTGAGCTCTGCTTATAGGGCACACTGCTGGCTCAGCAGTTATCCCCAGGGCCCTCCTAGGGCCTTTCTGCAGGACTGCTTTCCTGTCAGCAGCCCTGGCCTGTAGCGAGGAGGAGGTATCAATGACGCTCTTATGGAAGATACTACCAAAAACCTTACTGAAATGAAGATAAAACATCTACTGCTCTGCCCTCATCCATCAAGACATGTCATAAAAGGCTATAAAGGCTGGTCAGGTATGATTTCCCCCRCTTAGATCCACGCAGGGATCCATACTCATTTGCCCAAATCTCCCTATGACTTTCCCCCAAAGACACGAAACACACACAATGAATCTGTCTCCAAAGAAAAATTATCAACAAGAAACACAGTTATTAGACTCTATGTTTTTATAATTGATGATTTTTTTTTAATTAAGTTTGGTCATATTAAATACATGAATAACCACAAGTCTATGGATTACCAGTGTATCACTACCTATATTCCATTTATTATAGAGATTGTTAAGTACACCGAAACAAAAAAAATAGTTGCTCAGAAAACTCTGGCAAGTAAAAACATACTAGATGATCTCTAAACTATCCAGCAATGGTACTTGGTCCATATTGTTATTTACATCCCAAATCTTTTTTAGTATCATTAAAAAAAAAAAGAGAGAATCCACACCAAAAGAATGATCTTGAATGAAAATTGAAAGCTATACAGTCTCACACCCAAAAGAAACAACAGAAAAAATCTAATAAAGACCCAAATCTCTTCCTCATTAAAAACTACATGTCTCATAAGGTTCAGAGAAAAGATAACCGAGATGAACTTACGTTATTTCTCAGTTACTTTAGTATTTCTTTTCTCTACCATTTTCATGTTGAAGCACTCATCATTGCTCCTTTGTCCTTGTGGAAATTGTCTACCAATGTTTTACAAATACTGCATTGAATACTGTGTCACTATTTGTGTGCGTAGAGCTCAAAAATGACAAAATATCTCTTGTTGAACAAACTCTCCCTATTTGGAAGGGACTGGTTTTGATMCAGACTAAACGCTCTGCTTCCTTGTGTGACTCACTACCTGACTGAATTCAGAGAAGAAATCCTGCTACTGCAGTAGTTAAGTTCACATATATCACATATTATCAGACTGCTAATAGATGTGCTCAGTATCTCTATTTTTTTTTAGATTTCTTTTTTTTTTTTCTCAGTCTTTTTCATACAATATAAGGATATAAACTTAAGATAGCTCATCTTAGTCTGTTTATTCTCCTAAAAAAGGACAGAAAAACAGATTTGTTTGGAATTTCTGAATTAAGCATTTTGGGGAATATAACGAACTTTAAAGATATCGCTTGAAATGTAAGTGTAGGTTAGTATGTTACAAAATTTCATGTATATGTCTTTGTTTTGAGGAAATTAAAAGTTTTTTGAAGGACATTTAAATATAAGCTTATCTTTTCTCTATGGTATATAATTATATTTATTCTTCAGTGTACTACAACCAGAACTGTTATAACAGCTATAACTCACTAGCAAATGATGATGGTGACAATCAGAACTTGAAAAGAATAGCAACCAGATTTTTATAATGCTAATTTATTCCAAGAATATAAAAGCAAGCTATCTAGTTTCTATTACTGTTCTTTTCATTCAACTGGAAGAACATTAGAAGAAAAATGAATAACTTCAGCTAAGGTAGTCTTATATATGCGCAAAATGTGGAAAGTAAGCTAAATGCAAATAGCTTCATTATGTAAAATGTAGCTGTGAAGTAAAGGTTGAGACCTTACCTTCACATCGTGGGACAGCAGAGCTCCATACTACATTCCCATCTTGCATAATGCACGTTATAGATTCAGAACCCTGGGTCTTCACAAAGCCATCATCACAGTGAAAGGACACAGAACTTCCCAGAAGAAATCTGTCTCCAAAACGTCTTCCATTTATGGGAATGCCTGGATCATGGCACTCATTCTGACCAAAGGCTGATAATAAATATATAATAAATATAATAACAGCAATAATGACATTAAAAAAATCTAAACAGGTTTTTTTTTTTTTTGGGGGGGGGTAAAAATATCCTCTGATAAGGAACAAGATTACACTACACTGAAAAAACTCTTCAATTAAAAACTAAATAAAAACTCTGYATTAAAACCAGTGACATTCACATAGACAGAACATACTTAAAAAGTTTAAACTTTTTAGTCATKTGTGTAGCTTAAATACACAAAACACAGAAAAACTCTGCTTCAATTTCCTCTAGACAAAATTCTTGAAAAAACRAGAAGTGTGGTTTCACACTGCAGCTAATCCACCATAAATACAGGCTACTGCTACAAATCATGTCCCTCTGTCATGTGTTGCTGTTGCCCCTAATGATTAGTTTTTCATTGGGCCAGGAAAATCAGCCAGCTCTATTTAAGGTTGCTGGACAGAGAGAGAGAGAGTCTGTCCCCCTGTCTCTACAKGGGGACACCTGTAGCCCACTAGTGGAGTGAAAATATAGAGGGCAACACACAGGGACCCACATCTCAGTGTGTGGGCAACCTTGTTGAGGGCTTTTTCATCGGTGTGGATGAATGAGTTGCAGAGGGCAACATGGATGATTGGTGAAGATAGAGCCACCATCACCTTCAGTTCAAGAAAAAAATGGTGTGTTTGTAATTCTTACGTCTGGTAACTAACTGTGTGAATGTCTGTATGTGGGAGTGATTAGAATTACAGTACTATAGTGCCATGTTCTCTATAGGAACACACAACATTTTGGCAAAGGACAAATTTTGTTAAATGACTAATCATCCTGATTGACACAAGACAGGAAGAACACCAGATGTAGCAAAGCAGACTTCATTGCCAATTAACTTCTTCCACAGACTTGGAAGGTAATTTCTTCAAGTCAAAAAAGACAATCTCCATCAATTCTATCTTTGAATCACTAATAAAACTTCTAGGAGTCAGCATTTTATGGCAAATGTTAGTATTTTCCACACAAAGATGTGGCTGAAAGACTATTCAATTAGAATACTGTTGAATTATGTGTGTTAATACAAAAACAACAGATAAACAAATAAACAGATAAACAACAGATGGCTGCATTCRCAATCAATCTAGCCAGATATTTTTTTTTGCTTTGTTTCCAAAAGGAGGAAGATTTATGATGCAATAGTTCTTGATCTGTCTGTCTAAAAGTCAACACTTAACTTTTGAACTCGCTTACCAACTGCAATTAAATTTTGCATACTTTGGAACTGCATTCTGATAGATACTATGTTACTAAAAAAAAAAAAAAACATGGAAACTATAGCTGGACAAAAAAATGACTCCTAAGTTAGTGTGCTCCAAGGGAAACTTCTGCATCAAATCATTTATGTTCTTAGAAACTAGAGTAAGAACACGGAAGGTAACATTGAAGTGCACTGCTAAAMGGGCATATATATTCTTAGGGTTCCATATTCTTAGATAAAACACTAACTGGAAAATACAATGCATCTGTAGAGCAGACTCCCAGAACTATTTGTTTGCAGACATTTCATTATTTTTATTTATTTTTTAAAATTCTCTTGTTCTTTTCAGATGATGTTCAGAAGATGTTCTTCTCAGCATTGGAATTTAAGCTTAACATAACTTTACTCCTGCTGATTCTATTGASAGTTGGGTACATTAAAACATTTGCATGGAATGCTGTTATCTGAGTGATCTCAGCTTTAGACACACGCTTTGCATTTATGCAGTATCCACTGACATGGGTGGTAACTAATGAAGAGAGTTCCTCGGTATTAACGCAATATACTTCTGCCTTCCAAATTAAAAACCTGTTTCATTCATAATTTCATTATTATGAATAAAGATAGCTCAAATAGAAATTATATATATATATGTATATATATGTGTGYGTGTATATATGTATATATATAAAATAGACATAAAATAAAAGCAAAGGTTCTTACTTGTGTAAGTGATATTAAATCCTCTTCCAGTGGTAGAGTGATCTGACTGAAATTCAAGTCTTACTATATGCCCACTGCTAGCCAACTGGGAAGGAACCTCATTGCCAGAAAAAGTGCCAAGTGGTGGCAAATCTGAAATTCCATCATCTTTTACTGTAAGGTAGTCAAATTGAGGTTCTACATCAAAGTCATTGAAAATCAGGTGGATTCTGCTTCCTGGCTCTGAGATAATCAACCAAACACAGTTCATGTTGTTCCCATACTCGTCAGGATAATTTGGTGAAAGAATAATTCCAGATGGTGTGGTGAAGTTGAAGAAACAGGARACTGGAAAAAAATAGATTTTTGAAATACTATCATAAATGTTATGAATGTACATCTTTATAATTTCTATTCATATGGAAAATATTTTTCAAGTTTGGRTCTTAAAGCTCCTACACATGCAATCTCTAGGTGGTAACAAGTTTAAAACTGTCAGAACATTTCTTCAATACAGCATGTCAGTCTTTTTGTATCTTTATGTTTTTATTTCCTCATGTGAGGCTATGTGACAGTTCTAGAGCTTGTAAAATATTTTTAGAAGCACACAGAGAATGCCAAAGAATGCAAAAGTAGTGTCTGCTATATCAGAAACTGCATGAATTGATAAATCACTAGGCTTCTTTGGTTCTGAAACAAGAAAGCAAACCACAAATTTGAATTTTCTTGTTTCTCAACAAAAGTGAATATGTGTGAAAATATATTTAGCAGTCAAAAAAAAAAAAAAAAAACCCTTACAAACACAGCTGGGTTTGTTGCCAGACCACTGGTTGTTTTGTTGACATGTAATCGTTTTCTCTCCCACAAGTTCAAAAGCTGCTTGACATTCAAAGGTAAGCGTGTCTCCGTGCAGAAAACTATTGCCAGTCCTTTTTCCATATGATGGAATTCCAGGGTCTCCACAACCTCCTTTCTCTATTTCTGAATATACATAAAAAAAAAACAAAGTCAATATTTTCATATATATATACACACACACACACACACACACACACACACACACACATATTTTTAAACAACTTACTCTCCAATATCCAAAATATCTTCAAAATATTTGGTATTATACCTTGAACTAATATTTACAACTGACAATGAATCAAACCTAAAGGCTGTGAAAGAGTCTCTTTGGAGATATATTAATGTGCAGATCCAGTTTCTGGTATTTAAGTACTAGTGCTAAAGAATTTATCTTAACTCTCCAATCTGAAATCTGATTTATAAGGCTATTAGCAATATGATTAAAAGTATGTAATTTACTAGTAATTTCAATAGATGTTATTTTAAGCACTGAAATACAAAACTATCAAATTGAGGAATTATTTTTATATTTCATAATTTAAATTAGAGCCATATTTTTGCCAGCTGCATCTAACTACACTGAAAAGAAATTAACATTTACATTATCATTCCTAGATATGCTCTAGAAGGATGCTATTTTAAAAAAAATATTCTTTTCTTTTGTAAACATGACATATACATACACAAGATAACAAAACAAAAAACAATTGTAGGAAATCTACAAATAACAAGGATATTAACAGCAGGAACTGTAAATATCAATTGTCTGTAATAAAAAAAAAAAAAAACTTACAAATTACTTTAGTTACTACATAGATATCCACTGCAAATGAACTCTTTCTGGTTATTAAATTTAATGGTTCTTTACCATTTAATTTAATGAAGTTTTACTATTAATTTCCATTTGAGCAGCAACAATAATGAACATTTTTGAACCAATAAATTGTGTTCCTACTTCTGCAGAAAATCATGTAAACTTAACTTCAGTGAAATCAGCAATAAAGCTCTCATTACTTAATGTTCTACATTTCAACTCAATGTGCAAAATATGAGAACAAGAAAATTCAATTCACTGAATAGTATTAAATATTACTATCATGTAACACTAYTAAACATGTCTCCAGTCAAATGTCATTAAGTCTACTCATGTTAAATCCTGGCAAAAGGATGTATCTTGACATGTAAATTCTGACAGGAATTGTCATGTGCAGGACAGCTGTAGGTATGCTTTATTACGTATTTATTAGGTATGATTTATTATCATTTTTATAGGTGTAGTCCATCCACTATGCCTTCACACTTAAAGCAGTTGGGAACAGATTCCTGACAATTATGTTCAGAAAGGTCCACCACATATTTCACAAGAGAACTTGCTATTCATGAGGACAAAGAGATGTATGCATTTTTTTTCTTGCTGATATCAAGACCAATCACTGAAGAAGTAATTAACGGTAACTATTCCATCTATGACTTCCAAGGAATTTCAAAATCAGCTACTTAAATAATTCTTTGTACAAGCAGAAAGCCAGAATGTATCAGATAAATAAAAATCAGCTTCTGAAAAGTCCAGTACCAAATAAGTTTAAAAAAAAAAGGCAGAACAACAATATCATAAAAATTATTTATAAATAAGGAATGCAAGCTTTGTGTCTTGAGAAAAGCCTTAAGGGAGCTTCATCTGCCTGATGATTCTATGGAAACATTGATTCCTGCTGTCACAAATGGAGGGCTGGAAAACTGTGTTTTCTTTTGTGTCTTTGAGCTCTTCGTGTTTTCTTGAGCCCAGTTTTCCTGAGTTCTACATTCCATGAAGAAATGTGGGAAATTACAGAAAACCACAGCACTATCACATTTTAGTTTATCAGAGCTACATCTCATCAAGAACATGTGAGCAATCACCAACAGCTTTCTCCCGAAAAATCTGTTGTCTTGAAGAAGATGAGGGTGACACTGCCCCAGGAAGAAGCATCAGGGGGCAAAATGCCTGTGGAGCTCTGCAGACGCTGAAGACTTATCCCTTCAGTGAAAGCAGCATGTGTTTCTTCCCACAGTCTGCAGAACAAGTATCACAGCATCTTTAATTAATGAATTCAGTGAAGGAGAAAGGAGATCAGGATGTTTTCTACCTCTTAGGAGATACACAAGGCCCTAGGAGAGGATTACGGATCAGTGAGCCCAAACTTTTCACAGAAATTAGCTAGAATTAAGCTTTCTGACAGGTTGAAATAGAAGATGCCTTTTTTATAGGAAGATAATACACTATGTCTTCACTCAGAACTGAGTTTTTTCATAGATGAAGAATTCAGAGGAAGGCAGGAAGTTCAGACACTTTAGTGACAAATACAATTGACAAATAGCGCTTTCTGTATGAGACTTTGTTCAAGAACGATCAGTTGTTGGGGCTGAAGAAATATTTGGATATTTAAATACCTAACTTGCAAGCACAAAAATTTTGAAATAGAAAAAGTAGTTTGGGATTATTTACTTATTTATTTATTTAATTGTCTCTTCTTCTACCTCTCAGAATTCTACTGGTTTGATCAGAGAACAAATTAAATATGGCTATATTTAACTGTGGCTCAACTCATGCCCTAACTATATTCCTTCATCATTTGGAAAGACACATTGTATCACATAGCAAAAAAGACAACATTCGGCTGACCATGTCAGTGGATKCCACATTCATCTTTTAGAGAAACCCTGTAGAGCAGAAAAGGCTCTTAAAACAGAGAATATGAAAATAAAAGCTGTGTTAACCTACTTAAAGTGTGGCAATGCAAACTGTATTCCTTTAGGATTTTTTTATGTACACATTCAATATTGGACTTCCTTTGATCAGAGTCCTCGGAGCTGTGTGAACTTCATGAAGTTTGCAAATAAGCTCTCAAGCTCAAATTCAAACATCAGCTTCCTCTGGTTACCAAAAATATTAACATAAAACTTATTCCATTGTTTTTGGCTTTCATGTACTCTAGTTCAGTAGCCTAGGGAAGGAGACTTTTCATCTTGTTTGTAAACTAGAAATATTTACTGAGTTTGGGGAATATTTTCTTCTTAATGTTGGAAGAAYGACAAGATAAGATTTCAGATAAGGAGATCACACGCTCCTGAATTTAATCAAAGATCTTTCTCTTGTTGTGTTTTCTTTCAAAGGAAGTATTATGGCAATTGTAAGGKGCTGTTAAGCATCTAAATAAATATTATGAGTATTACTTGAAAGATGTCACATTATAATTCAGTTGTTTTCAAAGAGCAGGCTTTGCATTGCTCTGAAACCCCTATCTGAAATAAACAAAATACCTGACAAAATATGAAATATGCATATGAATAAGATGAAACATGAAATAAATACGTCATGGAGTATAACATTTGGCAGTTGTTATTTCTTTAGTCTTGGTAGTAATTTAACTTTTTTTTTTTGGGGGGGCTTGTTGCTAGGTTACAAATGCACACTTAAGATCAATTCTCTAATGCCATTATGCTTCAGTCACATTATATGACGTATCAGCAATTCATCATCAGATCATTAAATCTATAGATAGATACAACTTTTATTATTAGAGTATTAATAATATCCTCATGCACTGAGTTGCAGTAAGTTTAATGTAATGTGAAGAACATTTAATATTTTAATAATTCAGATATATTAATACAATTTAAATTTAGTGTTTTAAAGATATGCAGATAATACAATATTGATCATTTTGTTGTGGTTCTGCTGTGTTGCATAGTGCGAAGTTTTAAGGTGATCTTCCCACCCATCTCAGATAGCAAAATCTATTTGGACCAGTAGCATGTTATGATCTTATGGATTTTGTTTCACTAATAGAATTCAAATGTCAGGTCAAGGCATTAAAAAGTTTGCTTAGTTAAGCTGAAATAAAATACATAAAGACAAATTCTGCAACTGTTATATGTTATAAAACCCATATCTCTGTTAAGTCCATCATTGTTGATAGAGAGATAAGTTATGAATGGATAAATAATTAGTGGGTTAAAAAGACACTACTTCTATCCTCACAGTCCTCCACTGTGTTTTCAGGTCATCATGGCTACAACAACACGAATAAATTACATGATAAACACTCAGAATGAGGTTTCTCCAACAACAGGAACAGAGAGCATGGATCCCTAGGGCTCCAGCATACCAAATAAATAAATAAATAAAAAGCTGAATCGGCAATGGTTTTACCACTCCTGCCAAGTTTTACAGACTATAGTTATAAAAGTTTTGATGGGAGAGCATTAAACAGAGTATGCCCAAATAATACTGTAATAATGTATTTCAGCTAAAAATTGTGGAGGAATTTCCAATATGATAAGGCAATGGTTTCAGTTTAGGAAAAACAAAAGAGATATTATTAAAAGTACCTTCTGTTCTATAGGGAACAGTGATTTAAAAATAGAAAATATCTAGAATGTGCAATACTAGCTTCTCTATCTCTGGAGAATTACAGGAATTCAAAACCACTGACAAACGAAGAAATTCTTATATAAAAAGAAGAGATAAAGAAAAGGATCACAGGAGAGGGCATGAGTTAGAGGAAATCTGATAAAAGCGAATGAAATTATGACATATGTATATACACACATATCTATATGAATATGTGTATACTCATATGTGTATATATGCATCCATATGTGTATGTATACACACACACACACACATATATATGTGATATATATATATATGTGTATGATTCTTGTTTGGTAACAAAGGAATAATTGATAAGAGTGAAAATGATAAATCAAAACTAACAGAAAAGTATATTTCAAGTAATACAAAATTACTCTGCTATCTTGACTACTAAAGGTAAAATGTACACAGAATAGCCTTACATGACAAATTTATGGATGACCACAATTATTATTATATGACCATTATTCCAGTAAATTTCTCTAAAGAAGTTTTACAGTAAAATTTATTATCAGTCTCCAACTATAAAAATAACCTTCTTCACAGGTCATGTAGTTTCCAGCAGCAACCTATAGGATGTTTCACAATTTTTATGAAATGTTTTGTCCTTGCTAGTATTGAAAAGGCCACAAAACATATCCAGGAGATTAATTTTTGTTGCCTCTATCTGGTTCACACTGTATCCATACTAAAAAACAAACATGACCTTAGAGTCACACAGATGGAAAGTCAGTATGAATATTTTTTATAGGAAGTGACTCTGTGATTCTGTGATTCTGTGAAGTCTATTTAAACTAACAGTTCACTAGTTAGTTAACAGTGCACAGAGATGTCTTGGTGGTAAATGGATTTTTTTTTTTTTTTTAAAGCTCTTTTTGGCAACTTTGTTCCAGAAGTTTAACATTGACTATGTACTTATTTATTGCATTTGAGAAATCATGCAGAAAAATCATGTGTAAAATTAAAATGCCATTTCATTAGCCTATTAATTTTACATGTCCAGGGTAGAGGCTGATAAAACTTGAATATGGATAAGACACAGACCAAATCTGAATATGGATAAGGAAGCAGCTTTCTGTCACTTTTTGCAGAAGGATTTAAAATGACTAACCAACTGATGGAGCAGTAGATGATACTTAGGATCAATAATCATAGAATTATGCACCTAGCAAAAACTAAGTGCAACTTTTCAGGAAGAATCATAGGCTTTGAATTGACAGTTTTGTCTCACTAACAAGATTCCTGGGATATAAAAGATAATACTATGAAAATACCATGTCTTTACAAAAGACTGAGTAGTGCCCTAAGCTACCAGCTGACCTGCAGATGTGAAATGCAAGCTTGCACGTAATGCAGAAAAATAGGAAGCATGGTAAAAGGAAAGCATAGTTGCATCAAAAATTATTAGAAATAACAAAAGAATGAATCTTGTGAAAGGGTGAACCATAGAAAGACATAAAAGGCAATAAAAGATGTTCTAGAAGATCATTAAATGTAAGAGATAAAAGTAAAGAGAAGTAGTATGAAGAACACACACTTACTGAAGAATTTGTTTAGAAGCAGTAACATTTCAAAACAAAACCAGAACAAACACCTATGCAATAAGAAACTATCATGTCAAGACCATAACTTATCTTGACAAGATAACTGGCTTTTTTGAGTAAAAAGAAAGAAGAATTGATATATCTAGAAATTAATACAGCTTCTGATACTTCTACACAGATTTTCTTATGTTCATACGATCTGTTCTCAGTGAGAGCACCCTATGAAAAGTGAACAGTGGATTGAAAGAAATGCAAATAAAATACTGATTAGCATGTCACTACTCCTTTGGAATAGTGTCTTAAGTGGAGATGAACTCAAGAGTACATTTTTACATGACACTGGAAGGATCTGAATGCAGTCTGGAATATTGGGTCAGACATCAAAATGACACCATAAATGGGATTATAGACCTACCATAAACTACTCTGAAAACAACAAGAAATTTAGTACTTTGAGTCTCTACTATTAAACTAAACTGCCTCAGTGCTTGTTCTTATCTCCAAGACAACATGCCATTGCTTGAACATAATCCATGTTTCCAAAACAAGTCATCTTCAGCCATACTGCTTCATGGGAAGTTCTTCCCCCAGTAGGAATACAGGCATCATCTTTTCAGTGAACCCAAATATCTTCTGAAAGGGAAGCAAGACATGACATGTAATAGTAGTAGCTTTCCCTTTCAAAGACAAATAAGGTATTTCTTCCAGGTCAGGGAACAGACATGGTTTTCTTAAAAAAAGAGATTATTGAGATAAGCAGGCCACAATAATATAAGAAATACAGAAGTAAATTGAAGCAAAGTCACTCAAAAGYGACAAAGATGATCAGGCTCTGGAGCCCTTGCCTGATGAGGAGAGGCTTACAGAGCTTGACCTTTTCTGCCTGGAGAACAGATGCAGGGAGACCTAACACATGCCTGGCAGTATTTATGAGAAGGTTATACGAATGCAGAGCTAGCTGCTTCACAGTGGATTGTGGTAGGAAGCAGAAATAAGATAAACTTTCCTGTTTGTGATCACAGCCAAACAGTGCAGAAGGTGGCCCAGTGAGTCTGTGCTATCTCATGTTTGGAAGTTTTCAAGACCCCATGAGGTAAAGCCATGACCAACCTCGTCCAATGTCACAGCTGCCTCTGCTTTGAAGCTGGATTACTGACCTCCTCCACAAGCTGATTTATCCTATAAATCTACAGCATGACTCTAAGATCTCCCCCAAAATATATGAAAAGTCAAAAACTAAGCCTGCTACCCTAAGCTAATTAAAARTCATACAATAATCAAGAGAAGGAATATCTTGGTCATTTGTTCATTTTGAGGACAACCCTTGCAGRTCTTCACATCAGTGCAAGGAAATACAGTACAAGGAAAGAAGTGCCAGAAGTAAAAACAAATAAAAGATCCAATAATGCTTATATTCACTTCTGCATCTTATTGGAAACTTTTTAGAAAAAGCTTTATTTTTAGGTGCTGCTATCTAGTTTTAAATAAAAATTGTATAATGATAATGCTAATTTAAAAAGAAACGGCCACTGCAAACCTTGAATTAAAGTTTAATTAGAAGGAAGAAGAAATATTTATGCTGAAATCAAACATACTGAATAATTAACCTTGATGAAAAGCTGTATAAAATTATACTGTATTAAGTAAAAATGCCTGAGCTGATTTCTACCCAGAATTTGCTAAATACAATCTGATCTTTACAAAGAAACTTCTTTTATTGGAAAGTCTTCAGTGGCTGAGCTAAAACATAACAATTCTCTCTCATTCACAGTCAACAAGTTATTGTTGCAATTCACAATGTTTTTGTGCAAACAGCCAAACAAAGGCTTTTGATTCCCAGTAAACTTTAACTTGTTGAGTCTCTCATTGAAAAGATACAAATGTAGATAATGCCTCATCAGTCAGAAAGAGCTGCAATGTGGAGCAGAAGGTTGAGGAAAGCCTCACATTCACTCATGTAATTTAACTAAGAAATAATATGTATGCTATATGCTGGCTGCCCTTAACCAAATGTTAAATCCTGAGATTGCTTAGACTTACTACTATTAAGTTTTAAGTTTAATAAGCTCCTCCTAAATAATAACAAGAAAATTCAACATGTACATAGCTATCAGGTTACCAAACTGCAACTATGTTTCCAACACAGAAATTATTTTTCAGTGAATTAAGCATCTCCATTTTTAACACAAGAGACTGCATTATGTTACAGGTTATACTGGAAGATGAACAGAACTGAGCAATTAAACTGATTGAGCCATTTGTTGTTTATAATAAACTGCCATTTGTTGTATGCTTGTCAAGCGTAATTGAGCATAATCTTACGAAGACCTGYTTGATGACTTTGGAAATTACTCTTACAAAATAATAAAAAGAACCCTTGTAGCAGGGTTCTGTAATGAATACAAAAAGAACAACAAAAAAAAATCAAGTGCATATACTTAATTATGTATCCATGTAATCTGTTCTTTTTACTTGTTTACTTTCATTATTTTATTATGCAGTGTTTAGCCATTTTTATATTCTTTGTCAAGCCTACATTATTGGCCATTTTTGAATAAAGGATACTAGCATAGATGGAAATTTGTTCTGACCTTCTACATCTTGCTAATCGATAAATATGTAAGACTCTCAACCCATTAAAACATATTCAAGTTCATATGCGTTTTCTAGACTGGAAAGTCAGTTACATCTGACACCCCAGGAACTGAATGCTTTACAAAGATCAGGCAAAAATATTCTCTAAAAAAAAAAAAAAAATTACTTTGAAACTGTTGTGATAATTATCAGTAATTCAGCATGCCAGTGCTGAAGCCTATTCTTATGCTATTAGTAACCTACTGATTATACTTTTTATTCCTTGAAGGAAAGCTTTAGGATGCTGAAATGTTTTAGAAATGCCTACTGTAAGCTCATCTAAACATTTGCCAATATATTCTAAAAGGTCAAACAATAACATTAGAAAAGTTCCCTATGTGAAAGTGATTGGTAATATGTTGTGTTGGAAACAAAGTGAATGATATTTGCCCATCCATAAAAGTAACCTGAACTGTATGGAACTATGAACAGACATGTTCATGGTGAAACTGTATGAGAGTCCTCTACAGAATCAAATTGCTTTACACTATGAAACTCATTTATTCTCTGCCCTTCAAAATAATTTTTTGAGTGGAGCTTATTTCTTGGGGTTCTTCAAAATATTACATATACACTTTTAATGTAAATAACAGAGGGAGACTGCCTTAAAACAAAGCTGCCTCAAAAAAGTCAAGATATAAGTAACTGTTCATTATTAAACTATAGGGTGCTAAGGATGGTCTAGGTACATTGCAAATTCAAGCATTCAAATTCATCTAGACGTTTGAATCCATTCTTAAGTTCAGTGTATAATTAAATCTCATTACCATTCAGGACTGAGAGCTGAACAGCACAGACATGAATAATTTGGCTGAATTGTAGCATATTAGATGAAAATACCAAAAGAAAACCATGGAATAGATGAAAGAGAAAGACAAAAACTTGGAATAGATTACAAAGTTCAAAATTTTGGTTGATTAAATTATGAGGGTATTTTTTTTTTCAAATACTACATTGTATTTACTGATTTCCCTGAATGCACATGCCTACTTTGGAGAATTCTAAAAGATCAACTACTCTTAAAGAGAAGCTAATTCCATGAATTGCCTACAGCATGAGTTTTATGAAATCTTTGTAACGAAAGTTTAAATCAGTTTTGGCAGTCCACTGGCGTCTGTGAAAAACCCAATTGTATTTAAGCTGTATTACATTAAGATGTATTGTAAAAATGAAACCCTTTAAGATCTAAGGTATACTAATTGCTGCTCAAAAAAAAAAAAAAAAAAAAAAAAAAAAGCTACTGAAAGACAAGAAAAGACATTTATCTGAGCAAGTGAAATATCTGTCTTAATCCATTCTTCTTTCAGTCTCAAGTCTCTTCTTTTCAGTCTTCTTCCAAACAACCTCATAATGAAAAGCTTAAAACTGCTCATTTGAGCATCACCAAAAATGAAGGTTGTAAACACATTTTCAGCTGCCTGCATGGCTTGCTATACTTCCTGAGATATCAAAGAATTCTTAAGAATTTCAGATTATTTATCATGTTCAGAATTATGTCACCAAGTTGCATATTTTGTAAGAGTATTGTGGAAATAAAGGATAGGCTACTGAAATAACTTCATAGGTTTACATAATTATGTAAAGGCAGAATGAACAGAATAACAGACTATTAAACAGAGGTTATAGTATAAGTTATCAAAAAATCAGGAAGTCAAAGATGAAATATTGTTACTGGAGTGAAAGGCTAAAAGTTTGAACAGGGGAAAAATCGCAAACCTGATAAAAAATTAAGGCATTCGTGTAATTCATATAATTTCAAGCTGACTGTGTCAGCTGATGGGAGCATTAGCATGAAAACAGCCTAATGAACAGCCTACTGCACGATCCACATTGGATCTTACCAGGCAAGCTGCAAATTGGAATTCATGATCCCTTTTTGCCTGAGATCATTGGTCCTTTCATGAAGGCGTCTAGGGCCAACTTCCTGGGCAGTTTTATTCAACAAAGGGTAAGCAGAATAAGATATGGAAGCTGAAAATTTTAAATCTGTCCAAAAGCAGAAGATATGTTGAGCAGGTAGACAAAGTTTTAATCAATAGTATAAGAAGATGAGAAACTTCTACTAAAGGTAATGAGAGCACTGAGGTAAAATATGGAGCAATAAAAGTTACAATTTACCCTTAGATGAGACATTTGCRTACTTTTGGGTGACTAAAAGCCAAAGTTCAAAGGTCAGATGATAAGATGCTAACAACATACTTTGTAGCAGAGATGCTTCCACATCCACAGTGTATATTTTAGGTATTTCAGGAAGACCCCAAAAGTTAGATTTTGTAACAGCAGTGGTTGAACTCCAAAAATGAACAAGACAGGCAAATATTGAAAAAAAAAAAATCCTTAGATTAGATATCCCAGAAAGAGCAATGACAGCACCAGACACTTAATTGRTGCAAATCTTAACTGGCATTTCTTTCAAGCTGGAAATGTAATAAAAATGATAGTGAATGTTCTTCAGAAGCTAATGGACAGATGAAATAGCACACTTTCATAAGTTACGACCTGTATTCTTAGGCTTTTTTTTCCTATTATTTATATATCTAATTACTTTCTTTTTTTTTCTATTATTTCTATATGCTGTGTCCATATCAGTGATAGAACTGGAACCATGTTTGTGAGAACTGTAAGGATATAGCTGCAGAATGAAAGAAGAGAGAAAGGTAATTATCCAAAATCCATTGTTATCAGGTTATAGAAATGTTCTCTATTACATTTTCTGATCAATAAGATAAGCAAGCATCCTATACAAATAATTATAATATATCACTCAAGAACATGTTCATTTATTAATTTCCTATGCCTAGTGAAGGTTTCAGATAAGTTACAGGTCTATCTAACCTATTAAAATAGAAAATGGAGATGTTTTTATTGCATCTGTTTGAGGCAAAAGCAGAATAAAGGAATAAATAGCAATAGGATATCTTAACTCCTCCCCTCCTCTTTAAAAAAAAAAAAAAAAGTTGTTTTTAATTCCCACAATCTTACACAATATATTTCTACTATTCTTTCTCCAGAATATTAATTTTGACCTGGGTCTGTTAAGATTCTCCTAGAGGCATGAAGGTAATTTTAGTTTTGTAACTATCCCAATAAAGGTTGCAAACACTAAACACAATTTTCATATAAGACACCTAGCATGAAGAACTATATTCGGGAGCAAATAACATTTTATATTTTTCAAAGATGGAAATCTATATAGTGTATTGACATTCAAGGAAAAAAATAATTTTCATTCTTACATCAGAACTTTTTTAGTTATTTTTATGTGTTCAAAAAGCTCTTTTTCCATTATCCATGAATCAACAATAGAGACATGATCAAAACTTAGAACTTGTAAAAGGACCAAATATCTACTTGAAATGTATTCAGTGGGATATAATGAAAGAATTTACAACATAAGTTTAAAATATCTATTTCATACCTTGATAAACAGCTTTGAATCCTGGAGAGCCAATACTGTCATCAGATTGTAAGTGAAGCCACATCTGGTTGCTCATGCTCACAATAAGATCAGGAACACTAGATCCAGTGAGTCTGCATACACAATAAATATAAAAGCAATTTTTAGAGTCATTAATGAAAAAATAAGCAAATATATAAACTATTTTTTTTTCAGCAAAGTTCATCCTCAAATTTACCCATGAGGGTTGGAATCAGCTTCTTTCAAATTCCTATTAATGTTAATATTTTGACCTCCACCCATGAATCACAAATGTTCTTAATGACATCCAGAATGGCCAATCCTTTCCTGAAGGTTTTCAGTTTATTTTATTCAGATCTACCAGAAGAATTACTATTATGTTAGCAGACATGAAAACATTAATCTTGTACATCTCCATCAGAACTCTTGGGTGACTAGGTGCATTGTCAATAAGCAGGCAAGTTGTAAACAGATGTGCTATCATTCAGGCTTTGCTTTTCCATTTATAGAGCACAGGCAGAGTAAATTTAGCATAATTTTTAGGGAACCTGGGATTTCTGGAATGGTAAATGAGCCTTGTCTTCATCTTAATGTCACCAGCTGCATTAGCCCCTAACAACCTGTCCTTCGAAGCCAGGCATTGACTTCTCCTCTCTAGCTACGAAAGTCCTAGTCAGCATTTTCTTCCAATAAAAGKTTGTTTTGTCTATACCGAAAAACCTATTGTTCAGAGTGGCCACCTTCATCACTCATCTTTGCAATATTTTCTGGACAACCTGCTGCAGCGTCTACATCAGCACTTCTTGCTGCTTCACAATGTTATGAACACATCTTCTTTCCTTAAACTTCAGGAACCAACCTACCTAGCTAGCTTTAAGCTCTTCTTCTGAAGCTCCCTCATCTCTCTCAGCCTTCATAGAACTGAAGAGAGTTAAGGCCTTGCTCTGCATTAGGTTTTGGTGTAAAGAAGTGTTGTGGCTGGTTTGATTGATCCAGACCACTAAAACTATCAGCATCACATCAGCAACAAGGTTGATTTAATTTCTTTCTTAGCATTTGTGTGTTCACTGGAGCAGCACTTCTAATTCCCTCCAAGAACTTTTCCTCTGCATTGACAATAGGGCTTAGGCCAAAAGCCAGGCCTCTTGCGTCAATCTTGGCTTTTAACATGCCTTCCTCACTAAGCGTAATCATCTCTAGCTTTGGATTTGAAGTGGAAGAGAGGTGACTCTTTCCTTGAACACAAGAGGCCATCGCATGGTTATTAATTAATCAACTTCAATATTTTTGCATCTCAGGGTATACAGAGGCCCAAGCAAAGTGAGAGACATGCAGAACAGCTGGTGGCGCAGTCAGAGCTCACAACATTTATGGATTAAGTTCACTGTTTTATCCTGCAGTAGTTTGTGTCACTCCCAAACAGTTACAATAGTATCATCATACAGATCACTATAACAGACATAATAATTAAGAAGTCTGAAATATTGCAAGAATTACCAGTCTTATGATAGTGTTCTACTCTTCACAGATGACACATCACTATTCTGTTGGTGAGCTTAATTTTTAAATATGACAAAGTAAAGCTCTGAAATATTTTACTCCTGAAGATGTGATATACAGTGTCAGCAAAACTCCCAGATTTTACTTTGCTTTATATTTTTATTTTAATATTTGCAATGTTAACTATTTAGCTGAGCAGTGGAAAAAGATTCAAGCACAATATTATAAAACTCTTCTTCCTCTTAAATTTTACCACTTCTAGAAATTTATTACTTTACCTTCTTTTGAATATAAATCTTATTTTTAGYCATTATAGAAAAGTAGGTTTCTTAATAAATACATATCAAGTATCTTAAGTTTCTTAAATTYTTTTTTTGTTGTTTGTTTGCTTGCTTGCTTGCTTTTATTCAATGATTATTAAATTGCATCTCTGCATTTTTAACATACTTTGATACGCAGAGTGAACTACTCCACTAACAGTGGAATAAATATTCAGGGTACCAAATTTACTAAGGAGTTCAAAAACTTGACTCTGAAGTACGTTTGGAATTTCTATAAATCAAAAATGTATCCCAATCAAAGAGGAATCAATCAACAACTAACAACAAGTTAAACTAGCACTCCAAAATACTGTAAAAGAGATCTGCAAAATGTATGAAAACAAAACAAACAAACAAAAAGGGTGTTATGCTTAAACACCGATTTCTTAGAGCAGGAATTATTTCCTATTTTCTTTTTCCAGCATTTAAAAGAAGGGATTCAATCTATTCAGTTGCAGCTATTTGCTATTRTAACACAAGAAACAAATGCAATGTGTAAATAATCCAATCATTCCAGTCTTAGCTTTTTAAATCAATTAAACTAGGCATATTCTATGTACTGTCATTGATATCATATTTCAGAAAGCATCCTTACTAAACACTAGGGAATTGCAAACAAACACTTAGGGGAACTATTTTCCCTTATACTCATCCCTCCAAAAAATATTCTAATGAATTTAAAATAATTTCTATATGTGTTAACTGTGTCTAATTTTTAAAGATCATACAACATCAAAATCCCAGTAATGTATATGTAGTTTCCCCAAAAGGGCTTAAAATATAAAATGATGAATGCTTATCAAATGTGTTCAATACTGCCTTTGTCCAGTAATTTTCTATACAATGTAAAATAATGATATTATAGCACATAACATGCTAATTTAGCCATCTACAAGCTACAACTGACATGTCTTGTGATAAGGTCCCTTTACAATCCTTGAAGTAAAATGAGCATCTGTCAAAAGCAGTTCTTCCAATCCAATAAAGAATGGTTAAGATAGATTAAATGAATCCAGTCTCCACAACAGCCTATTTTGTCTATTAACCCAGAGGGCATAAAGTAACCAATTGAAGCTTAGCTAGTTAGTTTGCAGATGCCCAAAGTCAGCCAAAATGTTTACACTTGCATACAGCCAGAATTCAAGTCTGAATTTAACACTCCTTTGATATTTGTATATATGTTAAAAAAAAAAAAAAAAAAAAAAAAAAAAGACACTTCATCAAAAGGTCCTTCATATAGTTAGTATTATTTTGACTAGTGGTAGTTACTAAAAAGACTCTTTAAAAATATTCAGCTATCTAAGAGTTACTGAAACAAGACTCGCACTATGGAGGCATTAATAAAAACTAAAGTGGTTTGGACAAGAAATAGAAGGAAAGAAAAGCTTTAGGAGTCAAGCTTTAGTATATCGATTTAATCTTAGCAACACTATAGTTTTTACAACAATGTCTAAAAAAAGTGAGAGAATATGTATGCAAGGGATGGGAATTTTACTACCGTTCAGGTAAAACATTTTTTATCTTTGTGTTATATACATTACATATATTTATATACATATATTTATATTACCTAAGACACTACTATGTCCACAGAATGTGTTTAACTAACTTCAACGAACAGTGATCAATGTACTTTCATAAAAAGATACGCAGCATCTGTACAGGCTTCTCAGTAAATCCCTTGCTTGATTCTTTTCATGCTTCAAAAATCTGATCGAAATTTTGTTGCCTAATCCAAATATTATATAAAGCAAATTTGGAAAAGAATCAATAGTTTTAGATAGATAGATAGATAGATAGATAGATAGATAGATAGATAGATAGATATGTATATATATAAAATAACTTGTAATCTCTGTTTGCTGAAAGCTAATCCATTTCTTATGCTTTTATTTGCTTGTCAAAAATTAATTACAGTCAGAAATAAAAATCTTTTCTGCCTTAAAAAAGCCTAATGAGATTGCTATTTTAGGAGAATTATCTTATTGCTCAGAAGAAACAATCAATGACAGCAAATTTTCAGAAAACGCTGTTGAAGTTCTGTACTTACACATACAACACTGTTCTTGTATCACCAACTTTCCCAGCATCTCCAACTGTAAGAGTATCATAACCTCTTTCCAATTCAAACTCTTCAAAAGCAAGCTTTATGACCTATTAAAATGAAACAAGTTAGTTATTTCAAAACACAGACAAAAGTTTCCTGATCTGCTGCACCCAAAGTAATTGGATATAAGACTTAATGGATAATTTAAAGACATAGTTAAGCATCTAAAAAATGTCACACAAAAAGTTTCTTCATTTAAATAAATAAATAAAAGCATTTTGTATGTGAAGAAAYCTTAATTACTTTTGAACAAAATCTTGCTATGTAATTTCACTTTTCAACTAATACTCTATGTTAATACATTTCATCATCTGGAGAATTAAAAATTCTCACTTCAATTCTTTTAATATGATTTATAAAAACTAAACTTTATGATGTAAATGTTAAGTATTTAGTYGACTGCTCCTTTTTCTGCCATAGGAGAGAAACAGGCACATCGATCACAAATGAAACTGCCTCTTTTAAGACAGTCAGCTTTCAATTCAGTTTCCCTTTTTCACTGACTATATGGGGAGTATGGATGGCCTATTTCAGACTAATGCTATATAAATTTTTCACAAAATGAGTTCCACTGTAGATTAAACTGATTATCCTTAGGATAGCTTTTTAAAATTTTTTAGATGCAGGGGAGAAGGGTTATTTATGTATTTTTGAGAAAGAACACAAGATATCGTGGTGTGGATATACATACAAACAGAATGTGAAAAATACTTAAGAACCACTGACAGCAAAAAAAAAATATACCTACCTGTAGGGAAATAATTTTAAGTATATTATATTATATGTAATTATATTAGTATATAATATTGTACTTAATAGTATAGTGTATTATAGTTAGTGTATAATATTAAGTATATTCTGAAAAACAGTGAACTAGAAAACTAGACACTTCTTCAGATTCAATCCTGTTTTATAATTTAATAAATAGTAGTATTAGTCTGTCATCATTAAATAAGTTTACTCTGAACTGATTTGAAAAGAAAAAGATCTTTACAAAAAGAAATGCAAAAAAAAAATATTTCTAAACCTATTATGTTTGTTTCTGGATGACCAACTGTACTTCTTATAGAAGAATGATCCTGTTTCTTTTCTTAAATGCATGAGAGATGATGCTCATTCTCAAGCAATTCAGAAAGATTACTTATGTTTAGATAAAGAGACTCTGGTAAATAAAAGAAGCTTAAAAATATGAGATACGTATGGAGGTGTCTAATGGGAGCTTTGCAAGCAAACTTTCTGTCATAATTACTTTTGTGTTTATCTTGGACACTTCCCCACATTGTACTTCTGCTGGCATAATTGCTATAGAAAATAATGAGGGAAGACATCAACAACACCAGAGTTATACTAACAAATTTC
Source organism: Nothoprocta perdicaria (assembly GCF_003342845.1). Lineage (NCBI taxonomy): Eukaryota > Metazoa > Chordata > Aves > Tinamiformes > Tinamidae > Nothoprocta > Nothoprocta perdicaria. The sequence continues at coordinate 1,875,284 of NW_020454494.1, forward strand.
AATACTGAAAGAAGAAAAGAAGCTCTTGGGATCTACATATTGTTAAGTCAGGCAACCAACAAACATTTTCATTTTTCCATTTTCCTCTGTCAAATAATGGTTCTCTATTGCCTCGAAACCTCTGAAAGGTAAACTGTCTTTCACAACAATATTTTTCCTACCTTGGTATATGTTCATGCATTTCTCATAATATATGGTTGATATCAGATTAGGCATAAATATACAAAGTGAAAAATCTAGAGCAGGTGACTGTAAACTCATGGGTTTTCTGCTCCCTATTACTCAGTTCCATTTCTAAATGTTCTTCAAGTGTATGAGGCTATGTTGTAATCTAACTGTCCTGGAACCTCATCACCTGAACTGCCTGAACACAAGGACAGAGTGGAGCTGCCTCATCCAGTGCCTCAGAGCTTGCGCAACACTGGTTGTCCTAAGGGAAAAGCACAGCCCTCTCTTGATCTCTGAATAAAAAGAAATATCAGCATTCATGTGCATGAGAGTGCACCAGATGGTTAGCACAAGGTGAGAACAGACATAAACAAAAGGCAGTGGCCTAAACCAGAGGGATGTGACACACCTCCGTGGTACTCTTAACTCCAGCTTTTCCACCCCCTGCTCCAAGGGATGCAAATGCCTGCTCTGGAATAACTAAATCTTGCCATGCATTTTGTTCATGCAAATGAATGTGGTTATCCCCATTGCAGTAAATAATTGTATTTACTAAATTTCCACTCATTCCTACAATAGGGCAGGATTCTATTAGCTGTGAGATTCTTTTGGTACAGGAGACTCAAGGGGACATTTTGAGCAAATTCAATATAGGCACACAAATCAAAGTGTACAACTTACTGCAAGTTAACTAGTTAATGGACTTTTTGCTGAGCAATAGTGATTACTCCACACACTGAGTCTCCTGCATTTGGGGAGGAAATATCTTAGCTGAAACTCTCTTCAGGGTGGTTATTCTGTCAAATAAAATTGTGAATATCTCTTCACTAAGGTGAATTTGACAGCTGCCAAATATTACTTTGGAGAAAATCTCCAAAACATAATAGCACATTAAAGTTCATGCACTCAGAATCAGGTCCTGACAATGTTTGATTTTACAGCTTTGCCTAGTTAAGGCCTCTTCTGTGATGTTTTGAATTTTTATTTTTGCTCTAAAATAATGAGACTAATCTTATTTTCCACCTACAGTAATTTGTTTCTTAACTACAATGTTGAGAATCATATACGCCTGTGCATTATATTCTCCTAACATTGTAAATTGAAATGCTAAAATTACTTGCACAATAAAATGAAACTATATTTAATTACAGCAAACATTAATTTACTATGAGTGGTGATAAAATACTGAGAAAAAATATCTTCTCCCCAAAGCCATAAGAATAAAGATAGAGATGATAGCATATACATTAAGCCTTGTTCTGCAATGCTTCTCATTATTTAAGTTTCTAAAAATAATAATTAAGAAAAACCATAAAAACAAGTATGTACTTGATTAAAAACTAGTCTCTTTTCAAAACCCAGGCTGGCGATAAAGATGTCCTTCATGCCTCAGTGATCATTAATATATGTATTTTCACCCTGTTGCATGCTCTGAAATTCATTTGTGTTAACAGAAAATGTTAAATATGGCTGACTCCTAAGGATTACGGCTTGATTTTACATATTTGCATCTGTAAGAATTTGAGTAGAGCCTTTCTTGACCTATATTGTTTAAAAAGAGAAGAAAGATTAGAATCATGGATGATGATCTTAAGGCATGAGTTTCAAACCATATGGCAATCTCCTCAAATATGCAGATTAACAGTGCACTGTAAGAACATATTGGGGCACTAAGCCAGTATTGGGTTCTAATTCAAATTATGTACRGGTAAACAGAATAGTCTCTGTCAAATTCACTTATGCATCATCTGTAATGAATATATAATGAGAAGATTCTGTAAAAACTCTATTAAAATGTGAAGAGAACAGTAGAAAAGGTGGCTGCAGTTTTCCCTCCGCAGTGCTATGTGACTTACGTTTAAATTACAGTGTATAATTAATATGTAATTTACCCTGTGAAAACTGTTTTAATTTTCCTTAATAGCAATATATGCTATCAACTAAAATAGGAAAAAAAAAAAAAAAAAAAAAAAGTAAGTCTTTGCAGATAAAGTTCAAAGGCTTTAAGACCACTTTTAAATAAGTTATTTTGTTTCCAATATAGGTATAGATTTTAATTACTATATTATTGAAAATTTATAGTGATGTAGAAACTTGGAGATATTGGATAGAAACTTAAATATGTTCTTCAAGAAACCTTGAATGTCTTTTAAAATACAAATTTGTACAAATTGGACTTACATGTCAGTGAAGCAATTGCAAAAAAAAAGCACATAAGCCAGTTACAGGACTTTTTTTTTTGCCTTTTTTAGCTAATTAATAAAATAACATTCTTTATTTTTTCTTGTCTTCTTGTAACTTATTTTTATTATATTATTAAATAAAAGCATTAATCTAATGATAGTTTTGAAATTTGGTTTTATCATTAATTCTGATCTTATAATTGTAAGGAACATCAGATGAGTGCTTTCTCATATTTTATTATCATAACTTCCTGGTGAATACACAAATGCATTTAAAGATGCAGTGTATCACAAAATACTACAGAACATCCCTCAAAGTCCAAATGCCTTACGAATTTATTACATTTAGTATTCATTCTGTGATTTTATTATGCAGGGCTGTAGAATGAGGCTTTGCAATGCACTGTCGGCATACAGAGACTAAATGCTACACTAGGAGCTGTTAATTTTTTTACAGAGCAGTATTTCAAAATATTTTACTGGTGAACAAGGACTCTTGAAAGAGTCACTTCTGAGAAACAAGTATCTGTTTGTCATCCTTCAACTGAGAAGCACAGAATCTTACACCTATGGAGCTACACTGCACGAGAAGTGAAATATGAAAACAGGTCTGGTATAATGCTATAGATTGTGCTTTATATATTATGCTATTTATATTATGCTACAGATGTTTCTTTATATAATTATACTTACATATTAACAAATCTAGTTATTCCACAGCTAATACTGTAATGACAGTCACCTAAAATAACTGTACATTACAGATGACTATACTGCAGCTCCACAGGCCACCGACTGCCTTGTAACCACGTAGCCCTGTACCCAGTATTACCATTCCCAGTAATGGGCTGTAAACGTTGGAGTTTGCAAGGTTTCAGCATTGGGGCTCACCAGGCTTGTCCGAACAGGACCTGCTTATAGTTTTGGCTTATTTGGTTTAGCTGTGTGTGATAGAATTTCTTGAGAAGACAGCCTGACAGAAGTTCAGTTCAGAAGAGACAGTTACCAATTCCAGGATGGTTGGTATCTGTGGAATCCACTTCTCCCTAGGCAACACAATCTGCCCTCTTAGCCCATACTAATAAGACTGAATAGAGGATGGAGTGGAGTGAAGACACTGCGGCCAAACTCTATTGTACTCCCTGCAGACATGGCAGCCTGGTGGTGCCACACAGCTGATGGGCCAAGGATGGTGGCTGATCAGTTCCATCTGATAAGTCTTGTTCAGGCTTCTTCTCCTTCTAATCCCATAATAGAAATACACAACTGCTCCTCACTGAGCATGCTCTCTAGATTACTAACAAAAGTAAATATGACTAGAGTCACTCAAGCTCCACCTGGATGTAACAAAAAATATATCAAAGGTTAACTAAGTGGAGGGTAAGAAGGAGGAAAGAGGTTTACCCTCAGTTCTACTGCCTTGTTTACCATCAGGGTACTCTCAGATTCACAGAATATTTATTTATTTAAGGTTGGAAGGGACCTCTACAGATCATCTAGTCCAACCTTCCTGCTCAAGCAGGCACACCTACAGCATGTGGCACAGGGCGGCATCCAGGCGGGTTTTGAAGACCTCCAGAGTAGGAGACTCCACAACCCCCCTGGGCAGCCTGTTCCACTGCTCTGTCACCCTAACAGTAAAGAAGTTGCTCCTCACCTGGAGACGGAACTTCTTGTGTTTCAGCTTGTGGCCATTACCCCTCGTCCTATCACTGGCCACCAGTGAGAACAGCCTGTCCCCTTCCTCCCTGCATGCTCCCTTCCTGAACTTATACATATTAATCATATCCCCTCTGAGCCTTCTCTTCTCCAGAGAAAACAGGCCCAGCTCACTCAGCCTCTCTTCATACGAGAGATGTTCCATTCCCTTAATCATCCTGGTTGCCCTTCTCTGGACCCTCTCCAGAAGCTCCACGTCCYTCCTATACTGGGGTGCCCAGAAYTGAACACAGTACTCCAGGTGTGGCCTCACCAGAGCTGAGTAGAGGGGCAGAATCAGCTTCCTTGACCTGCTGGCAACACTCCTCCTGATGCAGGCCAGGATCCCATTGGCCTTCTTGGCCACGAGGGCACACCTCAGAACTACTTCCCCTGTTTAACATCAAGAGTACTCCTGGGTTTCCCCTCAGTCCTACTCTCCCTATTTAAGCTCAGAGGTAATCTTGGGTTTATCCTCAGTCTTTCTCCYGCTGTTTAACCTCTGACTCACGTTTACCCTCACTGCTACTCCCAGTGTTTACCCTCAGTCCTACTCCCAATATTTACACTCAGTTATAAACTTCTTTTTACATACAGGTCTACTCCCGATGCTTACCCTCAGTCCTACTCCTGATGTTTACCCTCCATGGTACTTCCGTGCTTACCCTCAGACCTACTACCAATGTTTACCCTCAGACGTACTTCCCTATATACCCTATAGATGTATTTCCCTTGTTTACTCTCAGTGATGATCCTCCTCTTAACCCTCAGTGGTACTTCCATGTTTACCCTCAGTGATACAGCCCCTGTTTACCTTCAGGCCTACTCCCAGTGTTTACCCTAAGGCCTACTCCCGACGTTTACCCTCAGTCCTATTCCCCACATTTACCCTCAGTGCTACTCACAGTGTTTCCCGTCAAATGTACTCCCAATATTTTCCCTCAGTAGTAAACTCCTTTTTCCAGTCAGTTCTTCTCCCAGTGTTTATCCTTAGTCGTACACCCAATGTTTACTCTCAGGCCTACTCCCGATGTTTACCCTCAGTCCTACTCCTAATGTTTACCCTCTGACCTACTGCTGATGTTTACCCTCAGTGGTACAGCACCTGCTTACCCTCAGGCATACTCCCAAAGCATTCCCCCTATTTCCCCACAGTCCTACTCCACCTGTTTGCCCTCAGGGGTACTCCTTTTTTTTTACCCTCAGTCCTACTCCCCTTGTTTCCCATTAAGAGATGAATCCAGCCACCCCTAGTCCCTCTAACCTTTGAGGATTGGCTGGAATGCAAGGAGAATTGGCTGGAATGCAAATCTGCCTCAGCCTCCCCCCCATCAAACCGCAACACTGTGATAGCAAYGTCTCTAACTGGCAGGTGTCTATGGCTAATCTCTTTAACTTTCAGGAACCAAAACGAAACAAAGAAGTTAAATGCTATTAAAAAGCTTAATTCAAACTGAATATAAATTCCTTCTGGTTATTTATGACTGTATAGCTTCCCTGTCCGCAAGACAGTGGAATTATTACATACTGCCTATTGCAGTTGAGGGAAAGAGCCATTTAAATCAGAAACACAGTGAAGAGCAATGTCATACTTCAAAACATTTGGAAACAGAAGTGATATTACTTTCGGTATGTGAACTTTCCGCATCTTTTGCCATAAACATACTATTTGAAAATATTGAATTCCTCACTATCAGTATGCATTATTTAAATATTTTGTGAGTGCATATGCACATATATAAATTCATTATATATTTGGGATCCTCCCATTTATTTATACGATTTATGATTTATATTTCAAAATGCACGAACATGAATGGAACGCAAGTTAAAAAATAAGGAAAGGAGGAGAATGGAGAGGAGGGGAGGGAAGAGGAAGGGAAAGGGAGGGAAAGGGAAAACAATTTACATTATGGCTTTTGATTGATGGAAGTCTGACTTGCAAACATTCAACTGTGAGGCCTAGTTCATAGAATCACAGAATGGTTGAGGTCGGAAGGGACCTCTAGAGATCATCTAGTGCAAATCCCCTGCTCCAGCACTACTTCTTCTCCAGCAAAACTTCTACAAGTCTTTTCATATGCATTTTTTTTGTTTGTTTACAAGTTGTATGTTGAAATAGCAAGCATGGCATTTACGTTTGCACATAACTTGAAACAGGAAAAGACTGTAAGCACAGTGGTAGACAGGTTTAGGAAGTAAAGTCATCCTGAAGAGCTGGACAGCCAGACTTAAAAAACACTCCTCCCTCCCGTCTTTCCATAATAAATAAATAAATAAATAAATAAATAAATAAATAAATAAATAAATAACATCAGGGACACTTCATTTAGAAATATGCAATGTATGCTCTAGTTACAGACTTGGTGACAGCCAGTTAGGCAACAGTTCTTTAGAAAAGGATCTGGATGTTGTAATAGGGCACAAGTTAAACATGAATCAACAGCCACCTCTGTGAAAAAGTTATACATCATAATAATGTGTGCAGAGTTAGTCTGCAACAGATGTGGAGAAATCTTCCTGCTTTAATCAATATTGATGAGGCCTCAACTGCCAAGCTGTGTGCCATTTAGATGTGGCACTTCAAGAAAGATGTCAATCAACTAGAGAGACTATTTCCTGTATGAAAATATTAATATTTATAGCTCACATTATTTAATTCTCAGAAATATAAGTGACGTATGATCTCAGATCATAAAGATATCTTCTCCCTCCCCACTCCCCACCAAAGATAGAAAGATAGGATACATTCTCAAGCTATGTTTGGCAATGATGGTTTGGTGAGCACGAGCTGTATGACTGATGGAGTCAGCAGAGACTTGACTCTATTCACTGACCCACAAATTCATGTAGAAGTTCTGTTCACCTGCTACCTGGAATATTGTATATTGTCTTGGATGCAGAATCAGCTCTGCATGTTCCCTTCCTCCCTGAGCAGAGATGCTACAGATTCCAGTAGTGCTAATTTTGTTCACACCTGTTCTATTGCCAGTGGAGCAGAGCACAATAAAGCACTAACTACATGTCTAAAATCAGAGCTGTTCCTTTAATATATAATATCATAAACTTTTCTATGTGTTGTAGTATATACAATTTTAAAGAGAGATAAATGTAATTAGAGTGAGCCTGTAACACATCAAAAAAAATCTAAAAGTAAGACTAGCAAATCAGCCTTAATTTATTTTGAATTTGAATGACATCTGGATGACAGATAATTTGTGCCTTAGGACTGATTTACTTTTAAAAATGATCTGATTGGATTCCTGCTGATTGATAATAACATATTATCTCTGATGAAGACCCTCAGATGGTCCATATTTAAGCTCTTTATAAAATTTCTCAGGAATAAGTCCATCCCAGGAATAATATACTGAAAAACAAACAAGCATACTCCTATGAAATTACATAAATCAGTAGAATCATTTTGCTATTGCACTTTGACTAATTTTGTTTGTCCTATTTGGATTATAGCTTTTATGATAAAGAAAAAAAAAAAGGAAGGAAAAAAGAAAAAAAGAAAAAGAAAAAAAGAAGACAACAATATTAAGGTTTCTTCTTAGAATCACGGAATCATTCAGAATTGGAAGGGTCCTTGGGAACTCATCTAGTTCAAGCTCCTAATCGAAGCAGGGTCAAAAATGAATTCAAATCATGTTGATCAGGCCTTTATTCATTTGGGTTGTGAAAAAACTCCAAAGAGAGAGTTTAAGAGTTTAACGTACTTTAACCTACTTAGTAAAAGGAATGACTAAGTAAAAGGAATGACTTCCTTCGGTCGACTGGCTTTAATTTGCTTCATTTATTAGCAAGCACAGTGTGCTGTTAGTCTTCCTAGCTGCTGGGGCACACTGCTATCCACCAGGATCCCCAAGTAATTTTCTGCAGTCAGTTAAATGCAGCACATACTGTTGAACAGTTACACTTTCCCAGGTGCAGAACTTTGCATTTATGTTTGTCACATTCCCTGCAGGTCACAGGATGAGACTGAGTATGGTAGGGATGTGTGGCTGTAATGTGACCCAAACAATGTTGTGGGTCTAAAGTGATAAATACGATAAACTTCTTTTGGGAGTGTTGCTGTCCTTGTCCACACTTCAGCAGCTTGGTCAGTAGATAGGTGTGGGAACTAATTATAGAATATATATATATGTTGAATAGAAAAAGTGACAAACTAAGAAGATATTAATGTGAAAGATCTGGCAAAGCGTTTGGACATGCAACACTGTATCCTTTATGAAAAAAATAAATATATCACAATTGTGTTCGAAGCTGGAGCACTGAAAACAAGCTAACAGTGTGTCCTGTTTAACTCAAAAATAATAAAACAGATCAAGTATGTGATTTCTATCAAGCACTAATAAGTTAAAAAAAAAAAAAAAAAAAAGGATTGTAGCTTTTTTATCTTTCCAAGACCTGAGTCTAAAGAAATACAGAATAAAACAAAGCATGTACCTGTAATTGGTACAGCTGAGTTATTGTTCACTCACTAGTCTTCACTAAAAAGATATCAGAACAAAAATAAGGAGCAGAAATAAAGGAGATTCTTCATGGCAAGTTTTGTTGGTTTTGTTAGTGTTAGGATTGGAACATTTATTCCCTTGAATACTGGCTTTTGCTTAAAGGAAGAACTTAATAACTGTCAATGACATGTCCAGAATACATCTTGTTATGTAGCTATCCTGTGCTGTTATTAAGAAATATAAGCTTCCAGTAAGAGATAGCGAAATGAAAAAATAAGGTTTGAGTCTAAATTCACTATCCACCTGATCTTGTATCACAGAAAATGCTATATTTACACATAATAATAGTTTTCAAGGAACTTTTTGAAGTGCAAATGTAATATAATGAAGGAGATTTGTTCTACTTATATTCTTCTTCATTAATCACTTTAAAAGTAAAAAGACAAGATTCTTTATGGATTAGAAATCAAGATAACAATACTAAAAAATAATTACATTTGAGACTACTCTAATGTTATTAATTCTAAATGCAGGATCCTTAATGTCATTTCTAAAACATTTTATTCTCTCTTTATCACTATCAGTGTCTATTTTGTAGACATTTTTATTAGCTAAATAAAAAAATGCTTGCATTACAGTCTATGAATATAGTGAGTCACCATAAAAAGGTTATAGCTAGATTTGGAGAGCTAGATTTATTCTAATGATTTTAATAAAAGCTTTACTAGCATATTAATACTTTAGACACTGTGCATGGTACTTGGTATGGAAAAATATATTTGAATTTTGTGACCATCTAGCACAAAAGATTAATTTTGTCATTCTGATACTAATATTTAGATTCTTTATTTAAATTAAATATTTCTTTTTAAGGAAAATACATCACAGTTATGTATAACAGAGAAAAAATGTGACAAGGTAGTATAAAGCACTTCTTACTTTACCAGTATTCAGTATGATCTAGAAGACGATAGTGCAAGTATATATCAATTTTGTTTCTATTATTGCAAACTGCCCATTGTTATAAAACACTATTCAGAAATACTATTATGAAAACATTTGTTGCAGAATTTCCTTTTTGTCTCAGGGTTGCTGTACAGAATAGCAGTTCTCCTTTTTTATTAAAAACATTTTTCATTCTGTGATAGCAAAAATAATCTAAAAATGTGAACCAAGGGCAAATATGAATATGTAGAAAGCCTCAGAAAACGGCTTGTGGTGATGAATTCAGTCTATTCCGTCTCATCAGGGACCTTTGGACTGTGATATTAGCATTTTCCCACAGCACCAAAAATGTTGTACCTTTGTTAGAGAACTTAACATTTTGAATGTCAACAGTATCCATATCTTTTTTCTATACCTATCTTATGTGATTCAGCATATGAGCTTGCCATTCTGTGACTTTCAATAGAAGGAGAATTTAATGGACTACAAGGCATGTATAAACTCTTCAGAGTTTGCTCAGAGCAGACAGATAGAGGTATCAAGATTCAGCTTATATTCAGGAAAAAAAGATCGAAACATTTCCTCAGCCATTTAGAATTTAGAAGATAAACACAAGTTTTTCAAACTCTAATGCATGCAAAGCAAGTGAAAAAAAAGTCTGGTCTGTATCATTTTCACTTTTTATTTGTTTATCTGTATCTGTAGCACTACCGTGATACTCTTTCATCTTCATATGATTAAACTGTTTAACAGTAAATTGAAAACGAAAGATAATATTTAATTTGCTTATTAAAATATTAGTAATGTATATACATTTCTCACATAACTCTAAAACTAATCTGTACTTACAATTCCTTGTCTTTTAGAAGATAAAACTGTTTAAATATTGCTATAATGTCGTTCTATAAAAATCCTATTAAAGATCCTAAGGATATTCATAATCTTCACAARCTTTTTCTTAAATGCTTGAAAAAGAAGAAGATGAGCAACATTAACATACCAATTGTTGGTGCAGACTCCCCTTTTGAGAGGTATTTACCAAGTAAACATCATGATTCCGGCATGTCATATTTTATTGTAAAGAATTTTTAAGGACTTTTATAAAATAGTCATGATGCTTCTTTGCTTTTGTAAAATTCTGCTTGTATGACTGAACTTGTACAGTGGAACATAATTTCCACTATAGAGGGCTCAAATGAAAAAAAAATAATTCTATACTAGTCTATAGGCTATTGTCTATAAAATATAACTACTACACTGAAAATTCCACAGAAATAACCTTCATATTTCTTAGAATTTTAGGAATGAAAATGAATGCCTAGTAACAGATAAAAATGTGGAATAAATAAACACACACATATATAATGAATACATTAAGTATTCCACATGGTAAAATCATTTTGCTAATCATAGAATCATTGAAGTTGGAAGGGCCCTCTGACAGTTACACAGTCCGACCCTCCAATAAGCAGGTATAAATAAATTAAAAATTTATCAAACTTTAAGCCTTCATCCTTCAGCTTCTATTGCTATTGGAGATGGTTTATATTATCAGAGATATCTATGTGGTCTGGCAGGTTGAACAGTACCTATAAAAAAACGTGACTTTATGAAGCCACATCTGGTGGTAAAGCACAGTAACTTAGACAAACTTAAAAGGTACAGCAGATATCTCTGGTGGGTAAATGTGCCTTAGCACACCTGTAGAAATCATATTTTGTAAAATCTCTTTTTAAAAGTGAGAACCAGAGGAATTCATTTTTTGTCTACATACTGGATCTCAAGTTCTAAAAATGTACCATCAGTCTCATGTCTTCATGAAACTGAATTGTGCAGAATGGTTCAGTAATGATAAGTCAATGATCACTTCTTGCTAAGTGCAGTAGAGAAGTGTTTTGCTGAGTAGCTAAAAATTTGCCTTGGAAACAATAGAATCCCATTGTTTTCTTTGAATGGAAGTAATTACACAACAATGTTTACTTACTAGATTTCTTTTTTTTTCCAGATAAATTTTAATGACCATTACAAAAGAAAGACAAATTACAGCAACATTTGATTATATTATTTGGTGAAAATACGATTAATTTGTATTTTCCTTTCAGACAATCTAACAACAGGAAGGCTGCATTTTTTACAGTGTTAATAATTGGTTGATATAGACAAGATAATTCATTCTAATGTATTTGAGCTATACAAAGGAAATTATGTATACTTAGTAGCATGCATGCAATGGCTGCTGAGAAGTACTGAGGCTAAAAATAATGTACCAATAATTCTGTTTAAAATAATAATAAAAAAAAATCTGATTACAGAGAAAAATAACACTGATATCGAAATGTTTCAAAATATCTATAGTACAATGAAAAGGAATGATCAGTCAGGAAGCTGTTAATTTGACAACCTAATAACACAGAACAGCACTAGGAATTAGGTTAACAGTGTGAAAGGCTCTGAATCAATACATTACAGTATACGCTGCCTGTATGCGTGCTTTGCCTGCATGCCTGCTTTTTCTTGGAAAAAAAAAATAATCAACAACAATATATTAGTTTTAGGCAGGACAATAGCTACCTTTTCAAACCATGTCCTTGGGCAGGATTTGTACTTTAATTTGATGAAGAAAACAAAAGTATTTCATGATTTCATGGGTATTTCTTGAGGATTTGTTTGTGCATCCATGGACCCAATTCAGTGCTGCATGTGCAGTGCGTATGCAAATATCAGTGTCCTCTATGTGTTATGATAATTGTGCTAAAAAGATTTAGGAGTGCTTTCAGAGCAGACTCTGGCTACCTCCAGCCCTGTGCTTTGGTTTGCAACACAAAGCAATCTCAGACCTGATAAACTGTGTTCTTTTTGAGTGAATCTAAACTGGAAGAGGTTTTCCAGGCAATAGCAGGCATTTGGGACCAGATTAGAAYCAGTCCACAGTAAAATGCTGAAAATGCAATTTTGGGCCTGTTTTCTCTGGAGACGAGAAGGCTCAGAGGGGATATGATTAATATGTATAAGTTCAGGAGGGGAGAATGCAGGGAGGAAGGGGACAAGCTGTTTTCACTGGTGGCCAGCGACAGGACGAGGGGTAATGGCCACAAACTGGAGCACAGGAAGTTCCGTCTCCAGGTGAGGAGCAACTTCTTTACTGTTAGGGTGACAGAGCAGTGGAACAGGCTGCCCAGGGAGGTTGTGGAGTCTCCTTCTCTGGAGGTCTTCAAAACCCGCCTGGATGCCGCCCTGTGTCACATGCTGTAGGTGTGCCTGCTTGAGCAGGAAGGTTGGACTAGATGATCTSTAGAGGTCCCTTCCAACCTTAAATATTCTGTGATTCTGTGAATAGACCTCAGACACTCAGCACTATTTTGCCCTATGAAGCTGCTCTCAATTTACTGCCTTTCTCTTTTCCCTTCTTCTTGACTTGTCTCTTATTTTTTGTTACATTCTAAACAATGTCAGATATTTATATTTATAAATAAATATTGAGAATGTATCATCACTCAAGTGAAACTCTATGCCTCACTTCAGTTCTAAATACTATGGTATGTGGGTGAGCTCTTTGCTCCATGCAGATTTCACAGATTAGTAAATAGTTTATATCCCAGTGATAAATTTATTTAAATTACTGAATTCTGCACTGGGTTAAAAATATTTCTTTTTGTTACAATGGTAAAGGTTACAATCTATGAGGGAGAAATAAATAAAAAAATAAAAACAAAACAAACAAACAAACAAACAAAAACCAGGAAAATCATGCTGGGAAATCTCTTCCCACCTATCTGCTATCTGAACAAGAAAGGAGTGATGGTCCTAACAGGTGATTCCTTTCCTGAAAAATATATAATATGCAAAACACATCTTGGCTTACAATTGGTCTCAATGGTATTAAGTTTTTTGCTACCATAATGATTCTATGATTCTGTGATTATACTGTTAAATAAGCAAACTGACTACAGTTCTTTATGCTCTGCCTTTGATTTTCTCAGAAAGACAGATGGAAAAAATGCCTCTCTATGTCCAGGACAACAAACAAGCAAACGAACATCCTTCCTTTCTAAGCAGGGATTTTGTCCTTCCTGAGCATGTGCATCAGCTGGATTAATACACAGCTCTCACTCATATCTACTATTCATAATCTATTACAGAAATTAATATAGTTTTAGGACATAATGAAAGACACAGAAGGCATTTGAAAGCAGAAATGTTTAAACAGCTTATCTACACTAATCCCTAAAACAATTTACAAGTAGGTATCAAGAACAGGTAGTCCCACACTCTCACCCTCTACAGATCAAACCTATGTATGATTTTTTGATTTCAACATTAATTAAACTCACCGAAAACAAAAACCTTGAGAGTTCTTAAAATAAGTGGTGAAGTTTATGAGTTTAGATTACACAGTACAATCACAATTGATGAAAGTATGCAGATAAAATAGGCCTTACTGTTGTAGACTATTGTCTTACTAGACAATAGACTATTGTCTTACTAGACAATTAAAATCTGTTACATGGAAGGTGAAAGAAAACAAACTTATTAACAAAGGAAGAGTGATCCAGAATTGGAAGTACTGGAAGTATTGAAAGTACTGGAAGAATCAAGCTAATACTTGATCCATACATGAAAAAATGATCCAGAACCTTTTTTTAAGATTTAATRTAACTAATGTGTTATTTGATCAAAGTCAAATTTCCCTGAAATAATAATTTGGTGTGACAAAAAGTTTCACAAACCTTTTTGGTTTTATCCATGACATATATTTTGTCATGATAAGAACTTGCATTAGTTTGTAAGAAATGTTTTCACCCAGAAAGGTTGTTATGCTAATGTGATTAAATGCTTCAATAACTGAGAAATCTTAAAACAAAACAAAACAAAAACATAAAAATCCTTTCATATATACCCTCTCTTGTAAAATTCACCACACATTCAAGTGGTATTACACTGAGAAATTGAGTTTTTCCAGCCCCAAGTGATCAAAATGCA